>NW_019384520.1:159516-169913 GCF_000671375.1 Centruroides sculpturatus
GATATATTACGATATTTTCTCTGTAAAGGACAAAATATCTACATTTAGATATAAAATACTTAGAGTGTCAACCCTTCTAGAGTGTAACAGTGCAACGTATGTCTGTGTATAATAAACTATTAGAGTTCATAACATGTTTGCAACACTAGTACAGTGGCCAGATGCGTGAAAACAGAGTAACACATGCTTAAAGTGGCGTAGGCTAAGGCGAAGAGTTTCGCCTTAGCCTACGCCACTAACATTATTATCTAACATTAGCCTAGCCATAACATTACTGACTACCCTAGTTATAACTTTAGTCAGTAATGTTATTGAGCATATCCGTATTTCAAATTTTTATTGGAATATTCTATTTTTTTCCTAGACAGTTTAATTGATCCTGTTTGGTATTAATCGACTCCCTTTCGACCCTCATGTATTAATCGACCCCTGGAGAACTCTTATTGACCCCAAGGGGTCGATATCGACCACTTTGGGGACCCCTACTATAGTTTATGCACTCTTTTGTACACCATACTTATATATCTCCAGCATTTCCAAAAATTTGGCTAGGGCTGGTTGTGGACTCTCCTAACTATGGTGATATTGTCCTAAAGGACTGCATTACCCTGCCTGTGTAGCAAAATTGAATATCTGCAAGTGAAAGTTGGTTGATCTTCACTCACACTTTTGGTTAATGTTTTCAGCTGATCCCATATTCTGTGTGTTAAATCTAATGTCTCCAACTATCCTAAATGTTTTAAAATTGGCAATGAACTTGTAAATTGTTAATGCAAGAGAACAATTTCTTACATTAAAATAATCTACAGAATTCTCTTTGAGTTGCAATTATACTTCATTTTGTAAATAAACTGTCACAATTTTTGTGTATTGATTAAGCATATAATGTTCTATTTTAAATTCGTAGGATTCTAGTACAATCTGTAAACAAATTTTCAACAAATATATCAATAAAAATTAGTTATGAGCTTTTCAAATCATTGTTCAACATTTGGGCCACCTCTGCATGATGTTATCATAATAAATTTCATATTTTTAAGTTCATACTGTATGAAGACAATAATAAAAGTCTAATTGTTGAAATAAGAATTTGTTTAAAAATTTTATTCCACAGGTGATGATGGGATTTGATCGTGTTTTACTAGATGCTCCTTGCAGTGGTACTGGTGTTACCTCTAAAGATCCAGAAGTGAAATTAAATAAAGTAAGTGATTTCTTTTATTATTTATATAGAAATGTAAAGTGTCTTAGATATGTAAATTTTTATAAAAGATTATGATGATTTTTTATGCTAGTGTTTAAATTTTTACAAAAAGAAAAATTACTAGGAAAAGTTTTTCTATGAATAGATAATATTCAAGTAATTTGAGAATTGATGTTTTAATAAAAAAAAAATTGAAAGTAGGATTCTGGGAATGTGATGGTTTCATATGTTCTAGTAATCATTTTATCTACTCACTTTTTCAAGAAGCCAGAAAATAAAAGACTGGTTAACATTTTCAAAATGTTCTTCAGACCATTATAGTTAACAAATATTTGAATTTGATTGTTTTAATAATTATTCCATTTGAGCATATAATTCTTATATATGAAAATGTTTAAATTACATTTTGTTTGTTAAACTGTAATTGGATCTTCAGCTGAAGTATAAGTACAAAAAAAATACAATGACAAAATAATATCAATAGGAAAAATGATAAAATAAGTAAAAATAACCAGAAAATAAAGATAAAACAAAATAAATTTAAAATAAAGTAATAAAAATAAAAGAAAAATTACTGTGTAATGTGTTCTTTGTTTTGTTTTGCAGTTCATCAGTATTTATATCCATAATTGACTCACCAAAAACCTTATTTTAACACCAGCAGGAGTGTAATCTTACATGTTGACATGGACAAATGTTTTCAACCTAATTATAGATCTACTTCAAGTCTTAAACTTTTTGTTCTGTTTTAGAATTTGAAGAAGAACAGTATAAAATTTCAAACTGGAATGAATGACTGTGAAGTTCAAAATTGTGTTTTATGTTCTTAGTATAACTATTTACATATTTTAGTCAACTGCTTCCAAAATAGAATGAAAAGTTTAAGACCTGAAGCAGGTCTATAATTAGGTCAAAAACATTTGTCCACATCCACATGAAAGATTAAATGCCTGCTGGTGTTAAAATAAGGTTTTTGGTGAGTTGATTAAACAATCCACCTTATAGAAACAGTTGGTGAACTTATATTCTTGAATGTAAGTCAGCACTATTATTGTTGGTATTGATCACTTGTCCCTTGTGTATGTTTATCATGATCTTCTCAACTGTCCTTATGGGTTGCATTTTTGTATCACAGTATCTAGACATCCTTCGTCTGCATTATGATGTGCAACTGCTTATATTTGCTCTTGATATAGTAATACATTTTTCATTCTTTTCTTGTTGGTTAGTAAGATCTGGTATTCTCCTCTTTTATGATTGGATATTCATTTTTTTTTCATTTCTAATGCAATCAAAGAATGTGAGGTGTCTTAAGGGGATAATTTGTATATATATATTTTTTTCTTACGCGCCTTGCTTTTCTAAAAGGATACATGTCATAGGATATATAATGTTTTTTTTTTATTTCATTAACATTTCTTCTGTTGTTAGAAAGTGTAGTTTGTTCAATATGAAAAACATACAAATGAGTTTTCTTGTAAAACCATAAGCTTGTCCTATCCTTTCTATATAAATCATTTCTCTATTCAGTGTTTGTAGATGGTCAAAAGTTAAATGATTTTTTGTACCTAAAAGGATCTTTCAAAGTGGAACATGAGATGGTTCCTGTATACTTCAGTTGTTAGTTTCTCTCTTGTAATGTTGATACAGTAGAGTGTCGTTTATCCGAAGGTCGGTTATCCGAAGGAATTCCAGTCGACAAATTTAAATTTTTGCCAGTGCTGTGGTGCTGTAATCTTTGGCTATGTCTTCGGCTACTCAAATATTTTACGTTTTTGATACTAAATTAACTTCTGAAGTATAATTTTTTATNAAATGGTTTATTGTATCTAAAAGGATCTTTCAAAGTGGAACATGAGATGGTTCCTGTATACTTCAGCTGTTAGTTTCTCTCTTGTAATGTTGATATTACTATTAAGGTAGTATTTACACGTTTCATGGACCTGATCAAGCTTTATGGGTACCTGATGTTATTTGTGTCAATTTGTTAAAAAAATGTCTTGGAAAACATTAACCTATCTTTGGTTTTCTAATTTCTTAAAAAGTGAATATTTAGATAAAGTGATTAATTGATTAGAGATTTTTTTAAGTGTGTTAACTGGTATAAAAATTGATATTGAAAAGAAAATTATATTCTATGCTATATATATCAATATTATTTTCTTATAAAAAAATTAATATTTCTTAAAATTGTTATTTAATCAAAAGTTTACTATTCAGCAGTTGGTACAGTATTTTTTCTTGGTGTTTTTGATAATGAGATTAACTCAGTAATATGTCTGGATTAATCTCATTTATCATTTTAATTAATTGCCAGATTTTACTTTTATGAAATGGAAAATAATTGTATGTATAGTATAGCAACTAGATATGTGTAGTACAGTATGATATATATAGTAACTTTTATTAAAAATTCTTCATCAAATTGTATGTCATTTTCAAATCAGCTTGATATTGCTTATGTAAATGGACAGATGATTGATGTAGAAATTAACTTTTATTGGTATTATTTTCAAATTTTCTGTTAAATTATTAAATCAGTCTCATATGAATACTTAAATGTAATTTATGAAAATAACAGACACAGAACTAATTTATGGTATGTATAAACAAAAAACGATCTCTGCGTAAATGTTTTCTAACTCCTCCTGAGTTCTTCTTCGGGCACGACAGAAGGGTTACCCAATGGAACATCCTTTGGAACAAATGTGAATTTGTAAAAGTTTGTTCTGAAAGATGTTGTATCGGGTAACCATTCTGTTGCACCTGAAGAACTCAGAAGGAGTTAGAAAACATTTGTGCAGAGATCATTTTTGTTTATACACATCAGAAATTGATTCTGTGTTTGCTATTACATATATCCCAGTGAGGTGTGATTTAATTTAATATATGAAAAGTTAAGTTTATTAAATATGTAGCTTCTTATAGGGTTAATATCAGAATGTTTGTCACGTAATTGTGCAATTACTTTAATTTTATATATTAATTGAAGTAAAATGTAATGTAACAATTTTATTCCCCATAGCTTGAAATTGAGATTTGATATTTTGACTATATATGATTAAATATTGATATTGTAACTTTGATATAAATTAATATTTTTATTCAATTTATTATTTGCATTTTCAGATTAAGACGAGGCAAATCTTTTGGGCTCTTTGCCTGATTCTTATTTAAATGTTTTATTGTTTAGACTTCTTAAAATACAAAATTATTTTTTTATTCTTTTAGGATCAGAAAAATATATTGCGTTGTTCTCATATACAGAAAGAATTGATTTTGGCAGCAATAGATTGCTTAGATGCTAATTCAAAATCTGGAGGTTATTTAGTTTATTCAACTTGCTCTATTTTGGTAAGTTTTATTTATTTATTTATGTATAGATTGGCTTGTTGGTATTAATTTATTTTTATTGTTCATAAAATTTTGAGCCATACTGAATTAATTAATTAAAAAAAATAAATAATGATTTAGTCCAGATAAACAACACTATTAAAAGAATTATTTTTGGTTAAACATTCAATTGACTTCATTTTAACAAGTAACAAATTAGTATTATGATGAACATATTTGAAATCAAGAATAGAATATATAAAACAGGGGTATTCCTATAAGTTCTTATTTTTATATTAGAACAAAATTTAAATTAAAATATCTAAAGGAAATATAATAGAGTTGTTGATCATAAAACAGTCAATTGTTATCATTGGTGGCTGATAGACCCAGAAAATGGTGGGGCCAGGTTTAAAACAAATATTATTTAGGTTAATAATAGAAAATCAGGATTTAATATTTAAAAAAAAATGCCTATTTTTGGATAGTTTATTTATTTGCTTATATACAGGTTTACAGTATTAATCAGTAAAATTACGAAAAATACCATGTTGACCAAATTCAAAGTATACAATAGCATTCATAATTTAGTAAACAATAATTAAAACTGACAAAAATTTTTAAAAGATATTTCAAATTGAAAGTCAATGAAAAAAAAATGTAAAAAATCTGCAATAAAATGAAAAAATAAATATAATTTAATAATTACGAATTACTGAAACAGTAAAAAATTATAAACTGCAAAAGATTGTAAAACATTGCACTGGCACGCATACTCTTACTGTATTTATGCTTATGCAAATTAAACAGTTAGAATATACTGAGGATTGGGTCAGAGAGAGTTAGTCCCAATTCTCCATAAACTTGCACGTATTGCAGTAGTGTTGCAACTAACAGCAACAGTGTGCATTTCTCTCTAATACAGGTATACCTTGAGTTACGTTGTTCTCGATTATACGTCGTTTGTCAAAAGAGTATATGGGGGAAAAATAAAAATCAAGTTTAAGTCATTTTATTCGACTTTACGTCCGTCTGCCACAAATATTGAAGTCTTAATATCATAGAAAAGCATTAAAAGCACATAAAATCGTATTAAAATATGTACATTTACAGTAAATGTTAATATAATCATCATAAATCCTAGAGAACGAAACATGAAAACATCTGTGTTTCTGTGTTGTCGTCTTATTTAGTGGTCTTTAAACGCTCATTATTGGCGTTTTCCACGGTAGTTGCAATATCTACCATTTGGCATCATTGTCAGTGCCACTTGATATTTGGTAAATTTAACATAAATCTTTTCTACTATTGCAAAATAATTTTAATAACGATATTTGTTATTTAATCTTACAAAATCATCTTATTTTATAATGTCTTAGAGAAACCACATTCACAAATAAAGAGTCCGTGATGTACTGTAAACATCACCAAATTATAAACATGTACATTTACAAGTATGTACTGTACGTACATGTATTTGTAAATTTAGATTACTTTTTTCTGTACTATATTAAAAACTAAAATTTATTTGTTTGTAAGCTTAAAATAGATTCTTATTAACCATATGTTATTAAAAATGCATTTATAAATAAAATACAGAACTGGGAATGGTTATTTGAGGTTTAGCATAGTGACAAGTAAATTTGACTTGCGTCGTTTTTCGACTTAAGTTGCCTCTCCTGGAACCAATTACCGACATAAGGTGAGGTATACCTATATATCTTTTTACTCTTTATCTGAAAGCTGGTCCAAAGTATAACATGCAATAACAAATATATTTTAATGTGGACAATTATTTTAATAACAATAATTTAGATCATAAAAAAAACTAATTTGTTAATCAAGATGCTTTTGTCAATGAGTAATTTGGTTTGCTTTATAACATATTGATGGAGCCAGCTCCTCTGGCCCTACTCCTGATTGTTATTTAGAATCATAAAAAAATTTTCAAAGAAACAGTATTACTAAAATTACATTTTTATTCTAAAACTGTGAAACTTGGCATTACATCAAAACTACAATTATATGTTTAATTTCTTCATTTTGTCTTTTTTCTAATGACATAAAATACTCTTGGAGTTTCAAAAGTGTTTTTTTTTGTGTGTGTATTTTATTATTATTTGATTCAAAAACACAAAAATAAGCATATATAATTTAAGAAACTGGTTGTAAATTATCTCAGTTTTTACCCATTAACATTGGCTTTGTGTGAAATTTGAGAGGAGGGTGTTATTTTTAAGGTCAGGGTAGATGGTCAGTGTAGCCCACACACCAGCTGCTACTACTAATATCAATAAATCATTTTATTGTCTTCAAAATGTAAACTCTTTTCCTGATTTTAAGTAAGTCAAATTACAATGTTATTTTATTGTATTTGGAAGAATGTTTTCTTTAATGTTTAATTAACAACTAGTTTTGTTAGATGTGATTAATTTTATATTTTAGTCTCAGTTTAATCGACCTGCCGGTACCCCTGGAATTTCTGGCATGCTGGTCTCCCCTTTTTTATGTGGCATGCTGGCCATTCTGCAAAAATACTGTACTGTGTATTTTGTTACTTTGCAAAATGGTTTATGATTACAAATGGAAGACTAATAGAAGTAATTGGAACAAAGCTTGTTGCAAAATGCAGTGAAGGAAGGAAAATGATAATTGCAGGAGCTAGCAAATATTATGAAGTGCCAGAACAAATGCTTCAGAAACAACTCGCATCTGGGAATTTTAAGTAGATATATCTATTGGAAGACAACCTGTTATGAATCAGTGACCTACTTGAACTGGTGGAAATAAATCTTCGTAAGCATTCAAAAGATCTTGAAAACCATGGGTTTCCCTTAACTATGACTGATATCTGGGAGCTATCTTTTTAATTTTCCAAAAAACTTGGAATAAAGCATCCATTTAAAAACCAGAAACTTGATTAGAAACTTACCCCAAATACAGGAAAGATGCACATCGTGTAAAGTTCCTACAAATATCATTTATTTCATATATGTGTTTCACTTTATGTAAAATTTGTGTGGTGCAATAAAAAAAAAATTTCGAGTATCTATTTCTATATATGCAACTGTTTAGTTTATATGTTTCTGAAATATAAAGCTATGTGCAAGAAATATAACTATGCACATCTTCCCCAAACTGTCCTATGTTTCAGAATATTTAACATGTTTTTAATTTCTTTTGGAGTAGTTTATGCACCTAAAGATGAACTAGAAAAGCTCACAAAAACAATCATTTTGATTTTAAATATTTAAATAATTTATTCCAATAGTGTAATTTTCTTATAATTTGAATTTGGAGATAATTCATTACTGTATTAACTTAATATAAAATTCATATTTTATTACTATTTGCTAGAAAATTCATATATGATTTATTGATGTACAGTTTGCATTATAATTGAATGCAATAACAGTACAATAGTAAAGTTGAAAATTTACAGTATTATTGATGTGTTTTTCAGAATTATTTAAAAGTTTAATTTGGTTTTTTTTTTATCCTACTTCAAATGTATTTTCAACAAAATTATATATGTACAAAAATGTTTATATTTTATCTTTTAAATATAGATTGCTTTATATTACTACTACAAATTAAAATTTTCATATATGTTCTAATTATTCAAAAACAGCCAGAAGAAAATGAAGCCGTTATTGACTATGCTTTAAAAAGAAGAAATGTGAAATTAGTTCCGACTGGTTTAGATTTTGGCGAAGAAGGTCTTTCAAAGTAAGTTTTAAAAATATTTCTTTAAACAAGATCATTGTTCATTATTCACTTGAAAATAATTTAATTAAAAAAATTTAGTCAATTATTTTAGAATTTTAGGTTAAAAAGTCTGTCAGTTCTATCAAGTTTAGATCTTGAACAAATTTCATGGTTGCAATCTTCTGTATTATTTAGGATTTCTTATCTAGGGGATTTTTTGGATTCTGGAAATCACTTGATTTTCAATCAATCATTATTTGATCATACTAGAATTTTTCACTCTAAATGCTATTATTTGCAAGATTAATTTCTTGTTTAGAAGATTTTCTATCTTCTTTTCCAACAAACTTATATCAAGCATTATCATTACATACTATTGCTGTTAAAAACAATATATATCATAGCTAATTACATCTTAAACAAAGATTTGCCTAAAATGTTTTGTAATAGATTTTCTTGTATTAGTTTAGCAAGTTTTAACTAATCATTTGTCACGGGATAAAATGTAAATGTGTTTCTATATGTAATAAAAATTGATAGAATTAATTCACTCATGTTTCTTAATAGTATACAAAAGAATTGCCAAAGGAAAAGATTGAAGAAAAGCATTTATAAAATTCTAAAGTTCATTTCCTTAAATCAAAGTACAGTTTAAAAGGATTTAGGAAACCAGAATTGAATTTCTATGGAATATTTATTCAGAGAACTGATCAAAGTTATTTATGCAGAACTTGTAAAGCTGTTTAATTACTATTTTAATTTTTAATGCATAAAAGAAGTTGGGCGTTTTAAATTGTGAAAAATATATCAGTTTTAATTAATAATATAAAGTTTTAAATGAGTAAATACAAAATAACCAACTTTAGTCTGTTTGTAATTAAAGTAATGAAGTGCAGATTTTTTTAATCTTAAAATGAATATATTAGAAGTATATACTGTATATTGAAAAATGCATTCTAGAAATGTCAGTATGTTCAGTAAATAATTGCTCTCTGAAACACCCAATGAGAATGATTAAGGCGTTGTTCTACTGCTTTGGGGACATGGGATCAAATTTGGACACATCTTGGTGTTTCAAAGCAGAAATAGTCAAAAATGGGGGAAACCGATGAAATTCAATAGGCAAAAAATTGCAATAGATCAGTCTGGTGATGAATATTCTTTAGGGATGTAATGAATATTTGGTTACTATTCGGTATTCGGCCTATTTTTCACTATTCGGCCAAATACTGAATACCTAAAAACAGGAGTAAGAAATAACAAACACACAGTAAATTAATCATTTTGGTATTTAGATTTAATGTTATCGAGTTAGTGTTGTTTGTTTATATTTATTTATAACTTGTAACATGCACAAAATAAAAAGGGAAATAATATTAGTCACATGTAGTCACAATTTATAATTACAAAGATCAGCACATGTACACATCTATTGTTGAGAATCCTCACACACATGAGGGTCTGACCCTGCCTATCCTTCTTTTTAAGTGCTCGTCTTTGCTCTTCCCTTTCTCTTTCCTCTATCGCTCTAATCCACGTATGCCTGTGCATACATCATAATACGCGCTCACGATACTTTCGATTCGTCACTTTTCCGTCGTAGAGTTCCCATTTTACAATTAGGTGACTCAGCCTGGTGATAATGGAGAAAAGAGACAGATAGTACGTTGGTATTAGTCACAGTTATGATTTCAGATTCGAGACAGCTTGATAGCCCGAATGGCCTCAGGTTTTCGCCTGTGCACGCTAAGTGACTTTCATTACAAGCATTTAGCTTTCCGAAGTCTATGACAACAATTATTTGGCATTGATGGTCGTGAATTTCACGCCAATAAGATGTCTTGACTTGTTTGATTATGTTATCAACTCAATTTCATATTTATTTTCACATTTTCACTTCGCGGTCCTTCTCTGTTCTTTTTCCGTTATTTACACGTATAGGTCATTTCATTATTAACCACATTGGATATCATCATTTATCACATACTTCCATGACACTCTTGTCTGTCCGCTACAACTGCCAAGAATTAACGCGATTGGCGAAGCGTAGTTACAGCGGGCCAATAGAGAGCAGGGTCCTTGCCATAATGCGGTTTGCGCAGCAATTTTCGTACATGCGTTAATCAAGCCGAATAGTTTGGCCGAATATTCG
>NW_019384520.1:170025-281198 GCF_000671375.1 Centruroides sculpturatus
GACAACTGAGTAATTAAGTAAAATAATTAAAGTGTAAAAATACCAATTGTAAAAATAAATAACATACAACAATAAATAAGTAATAGTACAAGTCGTTAACAGTTAACAAAAATTATAAATGCTCTCATAACGTGAATTGCGAATCAAGTCGTCATTCATAAGCCATTTGTAAGTCTTTTAATAGCAAACTTCCATGCTGAGGGTAGGCCCTCCGCATCTCTGGCGTTTATACATCTATATGTTTTTTAATCCTATTTGTTGGTTCTCGTACAGGATGTTATAAACTCCTGCTTTATCTTCTTTCTTAATATCCCCTTTATCGTTTATTAAAATTTTAAATAAATTAGGAGCTCATTTTAAAATCACCATTGATTCTTCTATGTCAGCAATCTCCTTCATAACGCTTCTTACATTTTTGTTGTAGGTGAATTTTATGTATTTACTAGGTCTTTGTTTAGAGACCTTTGTATATTGTATCTCAAAGTTTCTAACAATGCCGGCAATTATGTTTTTCCTGTAGCCTAAGGATTCTGCTATCCGTTTAATCCTGTCGATTTCTTTGTCTCTGTCCATAATATTGCCGCAGTATAAAAAGGCCCTTCTAACTAGGGCACGAAATGCAGCCAATTTATAACGAAATGGATCCTTAGAATGTGCGGATATATATAGTGGGCTATGTGTAGGCTATATCCCTGCACATTCTAATGATCCGTTTCGTTATAAATTGGCTGCATTTCGTGCCCTAGTTAGAAGGGCCTTTTTATACTGCGGCAATATTATGGACAGAGACAAAGAAATCGACAGGATTAAACGGATAGCAGAATCCTTAGGCTACAGGAAAAACATAATTGCCGGCATTGTTAGAAACTTTGAGATACAATATACAAAGGTCTCTAAACAAAGACCTAGTAAATACATAAAATTCACCTACAACAAAAATGTAAGAAGCGTTATGAAGGAGATTGCTGACATAGAAGAATCAATGGTGATTTTAAAATGAGCTCCTAATTTATTTAAAATTTTAATAAACGATAAAGGGGATATTAAGAAAGAAGATAAAGCAGGAGTTTATAACATCCTGTACGAGAACCAACAAATAGGATTAAAAAACATATAGATGTATAAACGCCAGAGATGCGGAGGGCCTACCCTCAGCATGGAAGTTTGCTATTAAAAGACTTACAAATGGCTTATGAATGACGACTTGATTCGCAATTTACGTTATGAGAGCATTTATAATTTTTGTTAACTGTTAACGACTTGTACTATTACTTATTTATTGTTGTATGTTATTTATTTTTACAATTGGTATTTTTACACTTTAATTATTTTACTTAATTACTGAGTTGTTGATATTTTTGAATTTTAAATTTAATGTTCTATTCTTTGTGGTTATTCCATATTCGTTTTTTTCAACTTGAAGATGATCTATGAAGTAGATCGAAAACGTTCGTTTTTTTAAATAAACTCCCTTGGCAACGGATTAGGTGTTGATTATTTTGATCATTTTGGTAACTTTTATTAATGCTGAACATACATTTCAAATTCGAGAAAGTGCAATTTTTTGTTTATTTATGTAAAAGATTGAAGGAAAAGTAATATAACTAACTTACTTTTTTAAGAGATCAAAAAAGGTTACAAATTAAATGAAAACTACCTACTTATGTAGTTTAGTCATCTATATATTCGTCTATAAAAGAACAAGTTCTGATAGGATAATTAACGCAGAGCCAATACTACTGGTGCTAGAAACAAAAATTTGAGGGTTTATTCCTTTTGTAAAGTTTAGGCATGCTAAGAAAACATTATACAAAATTCAACTCTAAAGGGGTGAAAAAGGGTAAAAAATTTGTTTGAAAATTTTTACTGCATGGTCACATTAGATCGAAACTTAGGTCACAAAATGTGAAAAAATAATAATTAATGATTTGTAAAGCATTTTTATGAAATCATCTCTTATTATAAACTTGAAAATTAAATTAACTTTTTTGTTTCATTGTACAAAATTATTTATCATAACTGAAGTTCCAGACAGCTTGGTAGCCTGAACGGCCCCAGGCTTTCACCTGTCCACGTTAAGTGACTTTCATTACAAGCATTTAGCTTTCCGAAGTCTATGAGAACAATTATTTGGCATTGACGGCCGTGAATTTTGTGCCAGTAAGCTGTCTTGACTTGTTTGATTATGTTATCAACTCAATTTCATATTTATTTTCACATTTTCACTTCGCGGTCCTTCTCTGTTCTTTTTCCGTTATTTACACGTATAGGTCATTTCATTATTAACCACATTGGATATCATCATTTATCACATACTTCCATGACACTCTTGTCTGTCCGCTACAACTGCCAAGAATTAACACGATTGCCGAAGCGTAGTTACAGCGGACCAATAGAGAGCAAGATCCTTGCCATAATGCAGTTTGTGTGCCAATTTTCATATGTGCATTAATCAAGCCAAATATTCGGCTATTCGGCCTGAGGCCGAATATACTATTCATTGCAACACTAATATTTTTAAATAATATTTTAATAGAAATTCATAATTCTTTATCTAATAGTGGTTGAATAATTTATTCTTTTTATAGAGCAAAAATACATTGTCGCCATTAACAAATAGTGACTAAGAATTTGTAAAATTATGAATGAAAGAAACATTTAAAGAACAAAATATTTTTAAATTACTTGGGGTGAGACTATGCAGATGCGAATTTAGAGCGAGCGAGAGGTTGCGAGCAATTTAATTTTCACAAAGGAAAACCATGCACAAACGAAAAGCAAGAAATAATGCTAGCAGGAGTGAATTTCTGGTTCTTGCACATATCTGACAGGTTTTGATATTTATTGCGTCTCACCTCTTCTCGCCACATATTCTCGCTCACTCGGAAAATTTGCTCGCTCGCATCTGCATAGTTGCAGCCTTGGACTAAAATCCAGAAATATTGTATTGACACAAGAAAACAACCAATTATTTCTGTTGCAAAATATGCACAAGTATATATTCTGCTGTTTGATTTTGTCAGAATGGAAGAAAATAATACATTTAATGTAATGAATAGGCTTGTATATATTGAAATCATTAATGTGGCTATTTCAGGATGTAGAAAATAAAAAAATTTTCGTAAATTTAAATTATTAATTTTAATTGCTTCTTACCATAATAGAATTCTTTTTTAAATGATGTCCAAAAGTTAATGCAGGATTTAAATTTCATGCTATTTTTCTCCCATTGGATTTGCATTGCCATATGCCACGACATCCCATAGTAAACACATTGCAGTTAGTCAATATGGAGCAATATACTACGGAGGAGTGCGTAATGATCATCAAAACTTATTACAGGTATAGACAATGTTTTTCTGCAACCACATACAAATTACATTTCATTTTTGGTCAAAGAAACATGGCAAATGTTTTTTTGACCAAAGACTGATTGGAAAATTTGAACAAACAGCAAAAAGAACCAGCCATACAAACAGAAATTTGAAAAGTTATCAGCAAAACAGAGCTGCAATTGTGTGAAAATGTAATTGAAAATTACCTCAAAAGAATGTGAGAATGTCAGATGAATTGGGCATTTGTCAGATATTTTGTTTCATGTTTAATTGCAATGTTTACCCTTTAAAATGATGTATTGCATAACTTTGCCAATTAATGAATAAATAAAACATTCTTTTTAAAATTAAAATCATGCAGTACTTTTGGGACACCCTATATTTATGTTGATATTTTATGTATGATTTATATTCATATAATTTATTTTTTAGGTATCGAGAATATAGATTCCATCCTTCATTAAAACTGACCAGAAAGTACAGTCCTCATGTTCACAATATGGATGGTTTTTTTGTTGCAAAATTAAAGAAATTTTCAAATGTTATTCCTAAAACAGGTAATTAATATTTAAAATATAGCATAATTATTTTAATTAAATCTTTTTATCATTTTAAAATTCAGATATCAAAAAATTAATAGTACAAGTTGGCAGTCTTAACCACCTGCCTCTTTTAAATAGCCAAAATAATATACAAAATTTGATAAATTAAATCATTAATCTAATAACAGCCTAAAAATTTGACTTGTGGGTATTAAGATATGCTTTTTATTCTGTAAAATATATCAGGTTTTCTTTAAATTTGAATTAGATGATATTGAGCCCATTCTCAATACATAATGATTTAAAAAGACCAGAGTAATTGTTCACAAATTTCTTGTGTTGTATTCAAAATCTTTAAGGCACAAAACTTACAATTACATTGATTCAGTTACTAACTAGAATTTAGGTTGAGAGAGAAAACTGCTTAATATTAAAGAAAAATTGATTGGGCCTTGATTAAATAAACACACACAAAGTTTAGTTTGAAAACAAACTAAACTTTGTGTGTGTTGCAAGTAAATTTATGGTAAATATTTCTAATTACAGTAAAGTTAGGAATATTGATTTTGTTTGCTTGAAAAATTAAGCATTCTTGAAAATAAAAACAAACATTATTATTCTTATTAGAAATATTTAGACAGCAAAAGTTTTGATTTAAATAGATCATGAACTGTGAAGTTTAATTAAAACCAAACATTAATAGTAACTTTTTCGTAATATTTATCAATTATTTCTTATGTTTAATTATAAAACTTTCAATTAAAAAACTTTCTCTTGAAACAGATTATGTATTAATTTATTTAGTAAATGAAATTTGAATAATGGTGTAATGTTGCAGGGTGAAAATTCTATTTATTTTATAATTAGAATCTATCCGGGCTCAGATTTGCTTGATTCATATTGGGAAAGTTGAAAACTTTATCATTTGAATACATTTGTAATATCTGGAATACGGTATAAGCCTTCTCAAAGAAAAACTGACTCGTAATTAAGTTTGTTGCATATGTTTGGGAACCAATAGCTTCGTGCAGTGTTTTAATTTTAAATATGGTTGGACCGACAATAATCTAATGGTATTTTCATTCTCCCTACTGATGCAATTTTCTTTAGCTAATTAATTTCCAGAATTTTGAATATAGAAAATTGCCAGAATGAGAAAATTAATAGAATAAATATTAATATACAATCGGTTCATTGTTTGCAGCAATTAAAGGATATTATTAGTTAAGCATTTGTTTATTTTTTAGCATCCAAATTTGGAAATTATGCGTATTTAAATGCAAGATCTTGAAAGTTTGTTTGCAGGAGCTGCATAAACTGAAGTAACATGGCAATGATGATTTGCATAAATACAATTCACTATAATAATTTAATTTATCCTTGACATATTTACTAATAAATTAACAGAATTATTGAAAACACTTTTATTTAAACAATAAAAAATAATTGTCATTAATCCTACATATATTTATTTTAGCAGAAGAGAATGATACAAACAAAGCGATGACAGACAAACCAAAAGAAACTGAAGAAGCAACTCAAAATCAATCGAAAAAGACAAAAGGTGTAAAACGCAAGAAAATCAAAGAAAATTCTGCCGAAAGTGAAGATTTGGAAGAAGAAACCGAAGAGGCAGAAGATCATTCCGTTAAACCGTTCGGCGGCATAAAAAAGAAAAAATCGAAATGGCTAAAAAATAAGAAAGCAAAGAAAGCCAATTCCTTCAAATGAGTAAATGGAAAGCGTTAATGTACATAATCCATTTGAATGAAATAAAAATCTTCACACTCTTATTTAATCAATGCATTTGTAAAAATTAATCTTTATTAGATAATTCATAGCTTTATTTAACAAGGACAGGCTGATGGTTCTCTCATATAAAATGAATTTTGAGACATTCATAAACACCTTATTGTCACTTTTTTTTTTGTCTCTGTTCCAACTAAAATTTACAAAATTATCAGCCTGCCACAAAAAAATCTTAAGATATGCTTTCTATACACAAACCTACCTTAGCACATCTGTACAGGACATAGCTGCAAGCACACATATTATTTAGCATTACATCTATTGTAATAAAACACCATCTTTGAATTCAAACATCACAATCTATACCATTTTTTCCATATGTATAAACAGGAACAGTATAATACAAAAAAATTTGTACATTTTTTATTTTACAACACAGCACAAGTTAACCAGTCTTTTCAAATAAATAACACTGGATTCACAACATTGGAACTATATTCGCGTAGCCATTCACATTGCATATCTTTCGTGTATTAGATATGGTGTCAGTGGCCCTCTGTAGCCACTTAACCAAAATAAATATACATTGGTGGAATAGCCGTAGAGTTAAGGGAAATAATACATCACAGTTATGTTCACAAAATATTGGAAATATGGTCCACAGATTCTTGTATTGTGGAAAAATGGCAGGAAATGTACAAAATACGATTGGAAATGCTATCGTGGCCGTCGGAGGCAAGTTTCTTGCGGAGACCTTTTTTCTTGGAGGAAATAAAGCATCTAAAATACCTTAATTCAGCACCATCACGTGAGCACTTGTTCGGCTCGGCGTCCGTCAGCAGTTGAGAGGAAAAGAGGAAGACGTGGGAGCATGCCGACGCGCCCGTTCCAATTCACAAATTTGAGCGTATCTTCTTTTCGAATGAGAGATTTCGGACGCTCACGTCAAAAACTTTCTTCAAAAATTCACAGACGGGCTTCTGATTCGACGATTATCTGCAGAAGTAAATTTTGATGCAATTCCTATTTGCGAATTTCCTTTTCCTCGCTTCTCGGCACTTGGACGTCCAGCCTTGAGTGATAGTGTAGAGCAGGGGGTTTTTTAAAAATTGTTGCATATTTTATTATTGGCAAGGGTGGAGAGCAATGGAGAGCAACTTCGTGTTACATGGCAAGGCATAGGAACTATTTTGGCAGCTCCCCAATTCCTTGCCTAATAGGATATGGAAGTAAACAGGACGGGGGGAGGTTTAAATGCATACAGATAAGTGTTCTAGGTTGGAATTCAGAAGACTCAAATCCATTTTTTTTTATTAGCCTGAAGTTAAATAATTTTGGTCATGCTACAAAAATATGTTCTTTAAAAACTTGAATAAAAACTATGAATGTTGGTTCTTTGTTTGGTTTGTAACGCAAGTTTACATTGTCACTGTCGAAACAAACTGAAATTCTGGATAGTTTGAATCTGTTTTATGATGAGCTTATTAGCAAACACTCTCTCGAATGAAACAATATCACCATAACACTTTTTATACAAAAGAAAATGATATGTGTATATATATGTATATATTCATATTGTTTATACACAATATCTGCTCCATTTAAAATTGGAAGAATATGTGATTTTTCTACCAAGAATAATTATGAGCAATTGTCTTTTACATCACGTTCATACTGATTACTGTGTGCATTCTTTTCTCAGATCTTAGCTGCACATCACAGTAAATTATGATTTGAAAACATAGCTTTGTTGCATTTGTTCGTCCATCTTTCGACAGAATATTTATATAAATAGTCTACGCTAGACTAAGAATCCTTCGGACATATTTGCACTTAACTGAGCTCTCATCGTCTGCACACTGTTTATAATTTTCTTTTGGTGTCCTACTAAATTAATACCTAAAGCCGTCAAATCCTTAAGGGTTAGCCTTGCCACTTCTTCGAGCGTAGTGATATTTGACTGTTGAAAATTCTCTAAGTATCGTCCCATTTTTATGCTGGTTAACCATTCTTCTACTGTTTTGAACTGCGTCAAATCTGGTGCATTGGGATCTAGCGGATTCTGATGCCTGAAAGTATGTGGGAACAAAATTATTATAAATTTCAATTCCTAGAATATAAGGATGACTTAGCCAATAATTTTATCTTAAGAAAAATAATCTCACTGTTTATTTAGTGCATTGATAGAAATAATTTATGTTTATTACTAAAAAATCATAATTATAAAATTTTTAAACAGGTTGATCAAGTGAAAAGTTTAGTTGCAAAGAGTATACTTGGCAGGAGTCAGCCGTGCTTTTTACTGTCCTGCTAGACGTTGGGAGAAATATGTATA
This sequence comes from Centruroides sculpturatus, assembly GCF_000671375.1. Taxonomy (NCBI): domain Eukaryota; kingdom Metazoa; phylum Arthropoda; class Arachnida; order Scorpiones; family Buthidae; genus Centruroides; species Centruroides sculpturatus. The sequence goes on from NW_019384520.1 coordinate 177,987, forward strand.
TCCTCGACATTTATTTACCACAGACACTCGGGACAACATCGACAACTGATACTACTTAACAGAGTTGTCAAGTCTACTTCTTGCAAGTATAATTTTCATTTGATCATCTGTACTGTACATGAAAGTTACATTAGTATAAGAAAAATTCTTTTGAAAATTGACTATAGATGTTTTTCAAATTAAATTTTTATGGTAAATGAATTGTAACAGGTTTATTATAAGGCAGGGAAAGAAATAGCAAATCTTTTTGAGTCTGCATGCTAAGTATCTTAAAAAAATTTATGCATGCTAAAGTTTTAGACATTGAAGAAATGAAGTGAATATACTTTTCTTTAATTAAGCAGCTTTTTTTTATAATTTATTTTAAAAAAAGATGATATACTAAAATGAACATAAACCCATATAAAAAATTGAAAGTATACAGTAAAAACTAAACAAAATTGTATATTGTGTGCCATGCTATATATTTGCTATCCCCAACAAAATTTTTATTTTCAGGTTGCAGATGTATTTGCAACCTGAAAATTAGTAAAACATCATCAGATATCACTTTATATTGGGGTTTATCTTATAACCTCGGGATTCAAGTCAATCCTGGTCTATCAGTGAAGTCCAATTAAACCCTAAGTTAAAATATGGCACTGTATAGATAGTAAGGTTGACTATAGATAATTTGAAGAGGTAGAATTTTAGTTAGACAGCACTTTCTAATCCAAGGTTCATGGAAACAGTTTTTAAAATAAAATTATAAATATTGAGTATATAAAGACAGTAAACACACTGTACACACTTTTCCGGTAATTAAATTTAATTAAAGCAAACATTTCCAACCTTATTGATAATGATAAGCCTTTGTTGGATTTTTAAGTAGAGATTCTATTTTTGGAATAAAGTATTCTTGATGTAAATTATGTTTTTTTAAAATCATAAAGGGTTTTTTGATTATCCAATATAACAGAAATATAATGCATTTAAATATAAAACTAAATATATTTTATTCTATTGATAATGTATCAATAATAGTCATAACAAAAAATTACGAGTATGGAAAGTCGCAATCAAGTTCATAAGTCAAGAACTTATCAATGAAAGATTGATTAGGGAAACTCTGGTTCAACTCACCATATCTTTCCAAAGGAGATGGTGAGTTTGAACCAGAAGGTGGTGATCAAGATCTTGATTCCTACAACATTATCAAAACAGACATGATTTGGAAGACATTGAATCAAGTTAACTATGAAAATAGTAATTATTTCAAATGTAATCCCATAAATGTGTTCAATAAATGGTTTCAATAGTTCAGAAAATGTATGAGTAATTAAGGCATTTCAATTTTTACCTACTTGTTTCCTGCTGCAAGGTAATAAATTCTGGAGGATATTTTTAAAATAAACTAGTCCCAGGCTTAATCAAGGAAATATGGTATATATCTATAAATTTGTTCAGTAATGATAAGTAGTAACTAGAGGATGTGTACAGATATTTTTTGTTGTTATTCTCCCAAGTTTTTACTCAAAAATACAGATATAATTATCAGAACATGTTTTTAAACAAGAATTGCAGAATCAGCTGATAACTATCAACTGATTCTGCAACTCTTGTTCTTTTGAAATGTGCTTTGTACAAAAGACCACATAATTTGTGTATGTGTGATTTTTCAAATATTTTTCATCACTTGTTATAAAAAAAATTATAGCAATCTTAACTATATTGCTATGATTTTTTTAATTAAAAATTTTCAAATAAATTTTACACCTTCATTTCTGAATACATTAATTTTATAATAATAATATATTATTTTGCTGGCATATCATAATTAGTAAGAATTTTATGAGGATTTTGTAGATTCTTTTCAGTAAACTGTAGATCCAAATTTAATTACTAATTACTTCATTAGTTAACTGTTAAATAATTTAAAATTATATTTATTTTTTAGCACACACTGATTAAAAGTTATCTTTGTGTAGGAAAGCCCATACATATTTTGCTGTAATAATTATGAAAGCAGTAGACATTTTTGAATATAAGGCAATAGAATAAAAATAAAAGATAATATACAATCAAGAATGTGAATAAAATTATTGATTAGTAAAACTCTTAACAAAAATCAATAATTTTCAAAGCAATCAAACAACTTCACTAAATCAATGACACTGTGTTGAAATAAATTACATATTGGAAGTTATTAAAAGTTTGTCTAAAGTACTTTTTATCTATATGCTATATACTCTGATTTATGCTTATTATGTTAGGAGCAAAACTATTAATATAAATAGTTTTGCTCCTAACATATCTATGTAATCTTTTCATTAATGTAATTGTAATAATGTAATAGAAAGTTTTGACTTCTGTGTCTTTCATTGATTTTTCCTAACTATTACTTTCAGTATAAATTATATGTATTATTTATTATAATTTAATCATAAGAAAAAAAAACTGGAATTTATATTAACCTGTTCATGGCAATTTTTCGTAAACTTTCGGGACATCGCATCAATTTGTCCAGTGTTTTCACAATTGTGGCAAACATTGGACGATGCGATCTGTCTTTTTGCCAACAGTCTAACATCAGTTGATGAATAGCTTCCGGACAATCCTGCAAGTATTAAAAAGTTTTTATTTTANGGACCCTAAGCCAAGTGTGCATGGAAGGAAAATTTTGTTGTGTGTATGGTGGGATCGTCGAGGAATTATCCATTTTGAGTTGTTGCCACGCAATGAAACTGTTACTGCAAATGTATACATACAACAGTTAGAGCAACTTCGGCTAAAACTTCATGAAAAGCGCCCTGCACTTGTTAACAGAAAAAAGATCACCTTATTGCATGACAATGCAAGGCCACACACAGCGAAGATTACACAAGAAAAAATTTTGGAGTTTGGCTGGTCTGTTTTGCCTCATTCACCTTATTCACCGGACCTGGCACCAACAGATTTCCATCTTTTCCGGGCACTGCAGAATGCTTTAGGAGTTCGTCCAGGAGTTTTTTGATTCGAAATCACCAGAATTTTATGCAAGAGGAATTGACAAGTTGCCCGAAAAATGGCAAGAAGTCATTAATAATGATGGTGAATATGTGATAGATTTAAGTCTATTGCTGTACATTTTATTGGCAAATAAATTTCAGTTTAGAAAACGGAATTTATTTATGACTCAACCCAATATTTATTTTTTAGCACACACTGATTAAAAGTTATCTTTGTGTAGGAAAGCCCATACATATTTTGCTGTAATAATTATGAAAGCAGTTGACATTTTTGAACATAAGGCAATAGAATAAAAATAAAAGATAATATACAATCAAGAATGTGAATAAAATTATTGATTAGTAAAACTCTTAACAAAAATCAATAATTTTCAAAGCAATCAAACAACTTCACTAAATCAATGATAATGTGTTGAAATAAATTACATATTGGAAGTGTATTAAAAGTTTGTCTAAAGTACTTTTTATCTATATGCTATATACTCTGATTTATGCTTATTAATATGTTAGGAGCAAAACTATTAATATAAATAGTTTTGCTCCTAACATATCTATGTAATCTTTTCATTAATGTAATTGTAATAATGTAATAGAAAGTTTTGACTTCTGTGTCTTTCATTGATTTTTCCTAACTATTACTTTCAGTATAAATTATATGTATTATTTATTATAATTTAATCATAAGAAAAAAAAACTGGAATTTATATTAACCTGTTCATGGCAATTTTTCGTAAACTTTCGGGACATCGCATCAATTTGTCCAGTGTTTTCACAATTGTGGCAAACATTGGACGATGCGATCTGTCTTTTTGCCAACAGTCTAACATCAGTTGATGAATAGCTTCCGGACAATCCTGCAAGTATTAAAAAGTTTTTATTTTACTATAACTTATTATTCGCTTTCAAGTTTTATTTGTAGAGAACTATGATATCTATATATCCTAGTTCTCTACAAATTATATATATCTATATATATAATTAATATATACTTTATTAATTTTTAATTTGTAAATTATTCTGTAATAAACTATAAAATAAATCTGAAAATTGTTTTATGAACAACAACAACAAAAAAATTGATTATATAATTTTTCTCATAATTATAATTATCATAATGAGAAAATTGTTTAAAGTAACAAAAACTGAAATATAAAATATTAAGGCTTTGCATACTTGATTTATATTTTAGTAGCAATTGCAAAGTCTTCATTGACAAAATTTACATATAAATTTTATCAATGAAGATTTTTTTGGTTTAAAGACCCATTATTATGTGCTTGTGCATACATATGATGTTTATTTTAAACAAAGTAAAATTACAAAACACTACCTTTCTAACAATCATACCTATATTAAGATCTTTTAAAAATAAAGATGTTGATTTTTCACAAAAATAAAAAAAGAATCACGTAGACTCTTTTAACAGATTATATTGTGTTTATTTTTAAAGTTGAAGTAGTTCTTTCTTGTCTGTAGACATTACACATTACTGTGTTTGATGTAAAAGTTGATAAAGAATAAAGATTTGTGGCACAGTAACAGTAAAACTTCATTAAATTTTATGTTTACAAAAAAAGCGCTTGTGTGGTTTATTTATATATAATAAAACCACAACTTTGAGTTTACAAAGATAATAAAAATATTATATATGATATCATACAATATTTTAATATGGAAGAAATATAAAAATCTCAATTTTCAAGTTAGTTTTAAAGCTGATTGTGCTCAATCAAAGAACTAGCTTACAAATTTTCTCATGAATAAACAAGTTCAAAACAGTCCATCATAAAAGCCCAAATCTCTAAAACTAAATATATAGTATCAATATCCTTGCATTATACTAATCATAACAAACAAGGTTTGAATAACTGAAAAAATATTCATGCAAAACTGTAAATTTTACCGTGAAGCTCTCCTAAAGCAGTTTAGATTGCAAATCTAAACTATTAATATTTTTTAGTATAATGTTTTATGTATAAAGTATTACTTCATTAATTCCTTCAACAAAAACTTCAGAACTAATTTTATTATATTTCACTGACAATATTTTCAAAAAGTCTGCTAATAACAATTTTGATTTAAATTTCACTTTACGTATAGATGCTTCTATGTACTTTTTAATGAAGATTGTTATATGAGGAGTACACTGAAGTTTTGATGCTTAATTTTATTGTCAATGTATTTTACCATCAATGTAATAGATTATTAGCCAAATAGTAAGTTCAGCTCATTATCAATTCAGTATATTACAGAACAATATATTAATATTACATCAATTTATGTATTGGGATACATTTTAAAGTAAATATGTCTTCAAGGAATATAACAGAGGCTATTATTTGAAGGTTATTACAGTGGTACCTCAGGATACGAAATTAATCCGTTCCGAAACTGAGATCGTATCATGAAAATGTCGTAAGGTGGATCATCTTTTCCCATACGATTACATGTAAAATCAAATAATTCGTTCCAACGCGAAAAACATACTCAAATTAAAGCCAAGTAATACATTNATCTTGATTAGACCAATTCCAATATGGTCGTTCGCCATAAGACATAACCTCCCAACAGACGATTCCAAAACTCCACACATCGCTTGCTGATGTAAATTTTCGGAATGCAATTGCTTCCGGAGCTGTCCATCGGACCGGTATTTTTCCTCCCTGCACACACATTTTACACATTTTAGAATTACTTATGTATGAATGTAAACTTTTAAAATATTATTTCTTATATAATTTCAATAATTTAAATGTAAGAGAAAAAATAATAATACATACTCTAGTAGTATATGCTCCTTCTGTAGCACTTTCAATCTCCCGAGATAAACCAAAATCAGCTATTTTACAAATAAGATTGGCACTAACTAAAACATTTCTAGCTGCAAGATCCTATTAGGAAAAAAATAAAATAATCGTAATTTTATAAAAATAAAAAAAAGCAAAAATTTCTATTAAAATATCTAAACGTACCATCAAGGATTCATGTTTATTAATCTATATTGATATATATTTATTTTAGCAAATATTATTAGCATTATCAATTATTATTTAGCATTAAGATATATATTAATTATTAGCAAAATTTAATAACTGCATCTTCAATAAAATTGAAAGTATAGTGCAGTAAAACCTGTAAATCTCAAATTTGAAGGGACCAAAAAATGGCTAGTTTGAGTTAGAGTTCTCAATAAGGAAGCACACTGGACTCTTGCTAATGCACCTCTCAATTCTCTGGCATACCCATCAAAATATCTTTCTCTTATTCATGCTTATTATTTTTTTAAATACATATAGTAAACTTATAATATTAACTTTAATAAAGGATTAAACTTGAATTACTATATCCCTGTGCATAATTCAACAATAACAAAGTACAGCTCCAAAAAGAATCAGTACAGAAGTGCAACAAGCCATGCCTGTCATTGACTGCTTTTAGTCCTATATACTATGCACTCTCAGCTCAACAACTAAACTTATAACATTAACTTTAATAAAGGATTAAATTTGAATTACTATATCCCTGTGCATAATTCAACAATAACAAAGTACAGCTCCAAAAAGAATCAGTACAGAAGAGCAACAAGCCATGCCATTCATTGCTTTTAGTCCTATACACTTGGTAATCTGGCACTCTTGCTAATCCAGCAATTCTCTGTGCAAGGAATGGCTAGATTAGCAAGAGTCTACTATATATGAAAAATAGAATAATTTTATTCGAATGTAATGTAAAACAGTAGAATAACAATATAATTCTGTAATATACTTAAGTATATTATATTTATTTGAATCATTTTACAACAATATATGAGACTGTAATAATGTTTTAAATAAATATCTTGAATGTAGATATATCACAAAATTACCTCTATGTTACACTGAATTTATTCAAAAATCAAGTTTCACATAATACATTACATCAAAAATGACATAGCTGTTCCAAATAAAATGGGCTATATCACTCATTGGCTTACTTATCTAGCTGTATTAAAGCTACTTTATCAGGCAATGCACCAAAAAGATTTGCAAAACTTAATAGGTTGGTTGGTACCTGGTGGGTTCAACTTAAAGAGGGACAATGTTGAGATGTGTGAAATTTAGAAAGAAAAATATATATACAGGCTGTTCAACATGCTGACAGTCTAGTTTGACATAAGGAGGGGGATTCAAGGTTAGAAGTTTTACATAAATAGTTAGTAAAACTAAAAGAAACACTATTGTATTGAATTATACAATTACACATAAAACCATACTGTAATATCAGAGTGTACCATATAAAATGAAATTCCATGTAATTTCCACCCGAAATTGTTCTAGATAATTGCATACACACTCATATAACCATTTACAATTAATATATATTTTAGTAAAATAATAATTGAATAGTTTTATCTATTTATTTAAATGATACTTTTATTTTCATTGTAATGATATTAAAATATCTTACAGAGGATAATATAGTTTATGGGTACCGGTAGCTTAAAGTATATTTCTATGCTTTTAAATGGTTATGCTCATAATATATTTTAGAAAATAAAATATTTTTCAAATTTTATACTTATAAAAATGCAATAAGAATAAATTCATTAAATTGTTAATAAAGATATTAAAGCTATTATAAATATAATTATACATCTATTTTTCTAGATCTATACATCCAGTTTATGTGAAAACATAATTGCATATCAGTAGTTTAATACTGTAAAAATTTGTTTAATGTTTGAATGTATTCCAGTTTCTGAATACAATAATGAAATAATGATATGTTTGAACTACAAGATCATTTTAAAAATAAAAATCAAATACAATTATTNTATAAGTTTTACATAAATAGTTAGTAAAACTAAAAGAAACACTATTGTATTGAATTATACAATTACACATAAAACCATACTGTAATATCAGAGTGTACCATATAAAATGAAATTCCATGTAATTTCCACCCGAAATTGTTCTAGATAATTGCATACACACTCATATAACCATTTACAATTAATATATATTTTAGTAAAATAATAATTGAATAGTTTTATCTATTTATTTAAATGATACTTTTATTTTCATTGTAATGATATTAAAATATCTTACAGAGGATAATATAGTTTATGGGTACCGGTAGCTTAAAGTATATTTCTATGTTTTTAAATGGTTATGCTCATAATATATTTTAGAAAATAAAATATTTTTCAAATTTTATACTTATAAAAATGCAATAAGAATAAATTCATTAAATTGTTAATAAAGATATTAAAGCTATTATAAATATAATTATACATCTATTTTTCTAGATCTATACATCCAGTTTATGTGAAAACATAATTGCATATCAGTAGTTTAATACTGTAAAAATTTGTTTAATGTTTGAATGTATTCCAGTTTCTGAATACAATAATGAAATAATGATATGTTTGAACTACAAGATCATTTTAAAAATAAAAATCAAATAGAATATTATTTTATCCCAAGGAAAAAGCTAGTTCTTTGTATAATACATTTTATAAAATATTTAGGACATAAAAATAATTGTTTATTTAATTGTCCCGGATATCAGAAATATCAGTAAACATAAAAATAAAGAAATTCTATTGTGAGATATTTTATGTTTTTCCTTCTATTACTTCCAACCTATAATTGCAGTTTTTGGCATAAATCCAACCATTATTAAATATTAATGGTCATATATCAGAACAAACATGATTAGAAGTTGATATAAACTACAGCTTAAGTATAGACTTTGTATTTTATAATTATATACTATAAAAATTAAAATGATTAAAAATAATAATTATATATTATAATTAGCTTAAAAAAATTATGCTTATAACACTGACATACAATTAAATTTCAGAAATTGATATCAGATTATCCAATTAGAAAATAATTAATTAACTGGAATGTAGAAATTTTACCATATTTAAAATATATAAACTAATTATATACAAATAATAATAATAATTGGAATATCTAATGTATGTAGATATATCAAATGAAAAAAATTACAGCCAATTTAAACTCATTTGATTTTATATTTATACCAGTAATTTAATTTACAGTTTGTTTTTAAATTGTCTTATTCCACTTGATATTACTGAATTCAATTAATTAATTTCTTTTTGTGCATTTACATTTAGTTATAAGGGAAAATTATTTGTATGATATTACAAGCACATTATACAAATATATATTATATTCAAATTAATAGATATGTAATGAAATTTTTATGTATTCTGATTCTTTTGAATATAACAAAAATATCTTAAAACTTGCATTTATTTTTATTTATAAATCTTTGAGAAGATTGTATTTAAAATTTTCCAGTGTGTAAAATTACTGTTTGTTATGTCTGGATATAAATTTTAAATAAATATATATACAGTGGAACATCTATATTTGTCATTAATCTGTTCCTAAGGACCTAACAAATATGGAATATGACAAATATAGAAACAGTTTTTCTCATAATAAATAACTGATATTCAATTAATCCATTCCATCCTGAAAAAAAGGTACAAGAATAAAAATTATGTTGTTTGTAAAACTTTATCTTTATTGTACTAAATAAATACAGTATAGTGGTAGAAGGGAAAGAACAGTATTATTAATATAGTATTGTTGTTTAGAAGAAGACATATCAATTAAAACATTAGTCAATTCCAATTATGATCATGGGTGATGATTCAGTAGCACTTGATTTAATAAAGAACTTGTCCAGTGTTGTGTGTTTTTGTCTGCTTTTTAAAACTTTTCTGAAGTAGGCAATTACATTACATTGAATGTATTTGTATTTTGGTTGACTATAGCAACATTTGGGAGCCACTTTGGAGCTTGGTTTCTCGCATTGATTATTTTTCAATAACTCAACAACACACACGACAACTACACAAAGCAGATTGATTAACTACAGCTAGCTGATCGGCGCGGGCGTGCAATTGTAGTGCCACTTCTGGTGTAGGGAATGAACATGAATACAGAAAATACTGGCGAATATAAAAAAACAAAAAAGTCATCAAAATGTGACGAATATTGAATATTACGAATATAGAGGTTCTACTGTATAATGAAGAATGTCCACTACTGCCAAAAGTCTCTTAAATTGAATGTGTTTTAAAAACATACATTAATAATGAACTTACAATATACAGGATGTATTCAGATGTTATTGCAATATATAAATACGAGTAAAATAATATAATGTACATTGAGTAATTTATACTCAGTTAGCTCTCTTATAGTGCTCTATTCACAAAAATAAGTTATAAATTTTACTTAGGAATTTTTTGTCAGTTAAATTGAGGGCTTATTATATTATACTAGCAGAAAATATTTTTTACAAAGAATTAAATTTATTATAAAATAAATTACTGTACTTCTTTAAGCTCACCTTCTTGCTTATATATTTAGAACTTATCATACAACCAATGATAGGATTTTTAAATTGTGCATACTGTAATAATATAAATTGTAGGAATTATTTTTGTTAATAAAATAATTAACAACACTACAGTTTAAAAGTCTTATCATTGGTGTATGACAAGTCTTAAATAATATTTAAGCAAGGTGAGCTTAAAGAAGAATAGTTACATATAAAGATGAAAAGCTTAAAATAAGTAAATTACTATTTATCACAGAATTTCTTAATAAAATAAAAATTTTGTGCAAAAATTGAACAGCAAATATTGTTTTTTGTATTTTTGTTAAATTCTTTTCCTAGAAATTAAATTATATAAGGCAACATTAGCAGATTACAATTGCCAGTGTTAAATCTATCAATAAGATTGATATAAATGTTATAAGTGATTTTGTTACTTCCCATAGCTAGAGGGCACATAAGTATCATGAAATCTAAAATATAATTATATTTGTCTTCTCAAATACATTTCTAAATTTTAACTAATTTTCTATTAGTCGATTTTTACAATTTTACACCAATATTTTTAGTTTTTTTAATGATATAGATGTATTTATAACAACTGTGTTTTTGCTATTTGCTTTATCACAAAAAAAGACTGTCAAAAACAATGTCTAAGAGAATCTTAATTTTATTTAGAAAAACTAATTTATATTCTATTTATGATAGAACATTCATTTTTATATCTTAGAATATATCTATGTGATTATGTGACATGTATCATTAAATAATATAAATGTAATGATTAAACATCACAAAACAGAAATTAGCAAGATTTGTTTCCATTTGGCTATTATACACTAAATATAAGTCATTTGATGATAGAATTCATTAATATAAAAACTGTTATTTGAATAAATTAATTTAGATAGATATTTAAATATTTCTTTTCGTTGGGCAAAAAGTTTTTAGTTATTTAAAATTTATCTATCTTATTTCACTAAAATCAAATAATTGGGTAGGCAATTACATTACATTGAATGTATTTGTATTTTGGTTGACTATAGCAACATTTGGATGCCACTTTGGAGTGATTGGAACTTGGTTTCTCGCATTGATTATTTTTCAATAACTCAACAACACACATGACAACTACACAAAGCAGATTGATTAACTACAGCTAGCTGATCGGCGCAGGCGTGCAATTGTAGTGCCACTTCTGGTGTAGGGAATGAACATGAATACAGAAAATACTGACGAATATAAAAAAATAAAAAAGTCATCAAAATGTGACGAATATTGAATATTACAAATATAGAGGTTCCGCTGTATAATGAAGAATGTCCACTACTGCCAAAAGTCTCTTGAATGTGTTTTAAAAACATACATTAATAATGAACTTACAATATACAGGATGTATTCAGATGTTATTGCAGTATATAAATATGAGTAAAATAATATAACGTACATTGAGTAATTTATACTCAGTTAGCTATCTTATAGTGTTCTATTCACAAAAATAATTTATAAATTTTACTTTTAGGACAGGAATTTTTTGTCAGTTAAATTGAGGGCTTGCTATACTAGCAGAAAATATTTTTTACAAAGAATTAAATTTATTATAAAATAAATTACTGTACTTCTTTAAGCTCACCTTCTTGCTTATATATTTAGAACTTATCATACAACCAATGATAGGATTTTTAAATTGTGCATACTGTAATAATATAAATTGTAGGAATTATTTTTGTTAATAAAATAATTAACAACACTACAGTTTAAAAGTCTTATCATTGGTGTATGACAAGTCTTAAATAATATTTAAGCAAGGTGAGCTTAAAGAAGAATAGTTACATATAAAGATGAAAAGCTTAAAATAAGTAAATTACTATTTATCACAGAATTTCTTAATAAAATAAAAATTTTGTGCAAAAATTGAACAGCAAATATTGTTTTTTGTATTTTTGTTAAATTCTTTTCCTAGAAATTAAATTATATAAGGCAACATTAGCAGATTACAATTGCCAGTGTTAAATCTATCAATAAGATTGATATAAATGTTATAAGTGATTTTGTTACTTCCCATAGCTAGAGGGCACATAAGTATCATGAAATCTAAAATATAATTATATTTGTCTTCTCAAATACATTTCTAAATTTTAACTAATTTTCTATTAGTCGATTTTTACAATTTTACACCAATATTTTTAGTTTTTTTAATGATATAGATGTATTTATAACAACTGTGTTTTTGCTATTTGCTTTATCACAAAAAAAGACTGTCAAAAACAATGTCTAAGAGAATCTTAATTTTATTTAGAAAAACTAATTTATATTCTATTTATGACAGATATAAGATATTTATGATATATTCTAATATATAAAAATGAATGTTCTATGTGATTATGTGACATATGTATCATTAAATAACATAAATGTAATGATTAAACATCACAAAACAGAAATTAGCAAGATTTGTTTCCATTTGGCTATTATATATTAAATATAAGTCATTTGATGATAGAATTCATTAATATAAAAATTTTTATTTGAATAAATTAATTTAGATAGATATTTAAATATTTCTTTTTGTTGGGCAAAAAGTTTTTAGTTATTTAAAATTTATCTATCTTATTTCACCAAAATCAAATAATTGGGTATAGCTTCTTGTCTGTTTTTAAATTATAAAAAGAGTTTATACTGTCATTAATTTCGTGTATAAATAATTAGTGAAATTAAAAAAATACTTCATATTACATAACAAATATAATATATAATTATTAATTAATACAATAAATAAAAGATAAATATTTTTTTATCATTTCAACTGCAATACTATAATTTTGAAAACTTTTACTTAATGAAATAAATATTTGATCTTTAGTTAGTATTTTACTGACAATCAACAAATAAGGAGAGAAGGAATATCTTTGTCGAGCTAGGAATGTTGTATAAACAATTCTTCATTTACTTAACAAGCTTTATGTAGCTTTTGATTAGAAAAGTTTAAATATTATTTTTAAATTTTAATATAATATTTTACTTTTAAACCAATCTATCAAATTTTCAGTATTTTAAACCCTTTTTTTTTTGACATAAATGAGGATAAGTCAAGATAAATATAAATTGTTATTTTCCTAAACATCCACTTTGAATTAATTATCATATTTATAATTAATAATTATTAAGGAAAATGTGAAGTAATGAATTAAAAGATATTTTATCCCTATTTATAAAAACAAAAATTTGAACTTGAACTTTTGGTATCATTAAATAAAACAAAAACTCTCTGCCGACTGGATCTGCCCTATTGTCTGCTAGCTGATTATTTTACTTCATAATCTCTAATATTTTCAAATTTGCAACTTACAAATTCAGAAAATGAAGTTAACTTATATCTAAATTAACATAAATATTTCTATGGTTTTTTAATATTAATATATTTAATCTATTTTAATTAATTAAAATTGGAAAATCACATTAATTATGTTTATATATACAAGAAAGAATTTAACAACTATTTATACAAGTGATGTAGGATGTTTTGTATTAGTTGGTACAACCCAATGAGAGATGATTCTTTGAGTAAACATATGAAGAAAAAAGTTCTTAATTAACTAGGCTGATGTTTTAACACTGGTTTTTTAAAGGGGAAATGCTTCTAAAGTTTCTTGACAATTTCTGGAATGTATAACTGATACTTTGACAGTGAATAATTGAGTTTTTGTGTGTAAATAGATTAACAAGAATAACTATTTTGACATATTTATAACTCCAAGAAGCAGAGCATCAAATTAAAATAAGTATTAACATGACAGTTTTGAATATGTTATCAAACTGCAGTTATAAATATGATGAAATAGCTCCATAATGTAGCAGCAATTAATTATTTGGATTTTGCAAATAGGATTCACTGGATAGGTTAAAGATGAGCCATTCAATGTCTTAATCATCAGATTTGTCTTCCATTGATATTTTTCTCTATGCAAATGCCAAAGAGAAATTACTTGAGCTTGAATGAATACCTGAATGTGCTCAGATGAAAAGATATTATGCTGTACATTACCAAGGTATTTGCAATAATATTCTCTGATTACTGAAATATTGCTATAATATAAAGAATATATTAATATAATATGCTCTTTATATTACTTATCTAATTAAATGCTAAAGTAGAAATTTATATTCCACTAGACAGAAATCTATAGTAATATAGCATCTGCTTATTTTCCACATCTTGCATAATTTTTGGCAATTATATTATTTCAAACTTTATCATTATTCATCTCCCTCTTTGTTTATACTTACTAAAAATTTTCAAAATAAACTTTACACTTATTTATTTTCACAATATCAATGTTCTTCAGCATCAATTCCTTTTCATTCCATTCATTAAGTTTATTAGTCTTATATTCCGAAAATTATCTTGAAAAACTTTTCAAGCTTTTTTGAAACCAATAAAAATATTAGTAAAATTTATTAAAAATTTTCATTTTACTTTTACTTTGAATATTTTATCCTTCAATAGTAAACATCCATAAAAATACTCTGCATAAATTATATTATTTGGTATGAAAATACTGTGTATTGATTTGAATGTCATTTAGATATAAAAACTTGAAAAAAACAAAGATCTGACTCATTTTCAAACCAAAATTTTCAATAGTAAAAAATATGATTGATCTGTATTTGATGACAATTTGTTAAAAGTACCAAAATAGATTTAAATAAATCATTTAAATGCTTAAATAGTTTTAATCATTTTTGTATGATTAGATAAAATTATTAAAATTTAAATGTCATAATAATAATCATCATCTTATGTTTACTAAATATAATGAATAATTGTTAAATGAAAATAATAAAATCATATATTTACTTTAGTCATGTCAGTCAAGAACTATAGACAGAAAAGAGATTTGTATAGTAGTCTGCACTCTGTACTAATGGAAGTGGTTGCTAAAAATATCAACTTGAAGTGGTCAACATATCCAAGTTTCTTCAAGTAGGAGTATTCTAAATTGCAACATTATAGCAATTGCTGCTAAAATTAGCTCAATTCATGGAGACAATTTTCAGAAGATTTTGAAAATAGCATTGATTCATATTTAATTTTATAATAAATTCAGCCATTTTAATATTTTATAACAGTTACTTTTATCCTGATTGCTGAATAAGAATAATTTATTTCACAATTATTTTAAATTTTGTAATTAATTCATTATATCTAAAACTAAACAATTTTATTGAAATATTTAATTGTTTACTTAAAATGAATTACTGTTCATTTAAATAATTTTTAAAATATGATAACATTGTTCATTTAAATTAGTTTGAAAAATGAAATTCAAGCTGAACTGGAAAAAATTTTGTAATGTCTTTTATATTCTTATATTTAAAATGCATAATCAAAGATACATTTTTATGTCTGTCTAAAACCAAACAATGTATTAAATTAAGAATTTGCTGTCTTTTTGAATGCAAGTGTGAAGTAATATAGATTCATCATATATAATTCATGGAATAGTCTACAATAAATAATGTTTTTGAAATAAAAATTTTAAAATGCCTTTACTTTTTTGTTTATCTTTCTAAGAATAATATATGAATATTTTGTTATATATATTCATGTACTTTTCCTATGATTCTATTTTAAAAAAATAATAAATTAGAAATCTTACAGTTTAAACAAATATTTTAGTCATTAATCTTTAATTGAAAATAAACATTACTAATTGTTTACTATTGACAAAATATTAAACTAATTTATTAAACAACATATAAACAATTATTTAAAGTGATTCATTTGTACACAATAACGAAAACTAAAAATTTGTATTAAAACTTTAATATAAAATAGTCTCAAGTGAAGTATTGGTACCATCAAATTATTTATATTATATAATGTCATTATGTAATCCATATAATAATTTGTTTACTTTAAAAATCATGTATAAATTACTTCAATTAAAGAATACATTATTTGCATCATTATTTGGTAGGAGAACTGCAGTAACTTAATATAAATAAAACTCACTAAGTAATTATACCAAGACAACCAGATTTTCAGTAAACACATTTAAGTGTAATTACTTTAAGACAAAACTAATGTAAATTCTTAAACCATTACAAATCAAATAATTAATTTACATTGTTGAGGATATAAGTGAGTGTTTAATCTTTTAATATAATAATGTGAATAACTTTTTGTAAAAATTATTGCATTCCAGATTCCTTTAATAAAGTTTCATATTCTTTTAAATTTTTGGATCACATTTTGGAATTTTAAATGATTACAAGATTATAATAAAGAAACAATATTTAGAACTTATCAAAAAACTTGTAGAAAATTAGTAAAAATATTAGTGTTAAGATTATATATATATAATATTATATTATTCATATATATATATTTAAAATGATAACTTACCCTATGAACATAGTTAGTTTCTGAGAGATATTGCATTCCAGCTGCAATTCCTCTCAACATCCCAACTAATTGTATTACTTGAAATTTTCCATCATTTGCCTAAAATTACATTAAAAACATTTAATAAATTTATATAAATACACATTATTTCAAATAATTTGGTTACTCTTAATTGTTACCCTAAGAAATGTATCTAATGATCCATTTTCTATATACTCAGTAATTATCATAACAGGATTAGTTTTAGTGACTACTCCTTGTAGATATATAACATTAGGATGATCAAACTGCCCCATTATGCTGGCTTCTGTCAGGAAATCCATTCTAGCTTTATCTGATGAACCAGGCTTAAGAGTTTTAATAGCAACTGTAATTTCTGGCTGTCCAGGAATTTTTAAATTGCCTCTACATACATCGCCAAATTCACCTGATAATTACAAAATGTTCAATTAGTAGATTATGTATTAGAAAATGTAATTTATTTTTTTAACTTTTATAAACTTACCTCCTCCAATAATTGCTTCAATAGTGATATGTGAGGCATCGATTTCTTTTGTGAATTCTCGAACTGCCTGGTTTGGATCTTCGTAAGTATGTGGATCTACGTAAGATCGGGTAGCTGCACAGTGAGTAAACAAGGGAGTTGTCACTGAAAGGGGATAGACTTGGTCATGTGGGGAACTTAATTTATAACAACAACAGGAATTTTGTTGTTATTTAATGTTAGCAGAAAAGCAATATTCATTTAGTATTATAAAATATTACTTTTTAATAATTACTTACACAAAGCAGTAGGAACAATAGGAGGATGATCTAAAGCTGTTACTACTGTTTAAAAAAGCATAAAATGTATAGTAAATTAGCATTGTTATAGTTTAAATTACCAAAGCGCAAAAGTTAGCAGCATTAATAGATTTATAATTATTGAGTTAGATTATAGGAATTATTATGCATTTAAAATATTAAATATTAGCTTTGGATTTTTTTAGAATTTTATTTATTTAGTAATATTTTTAAGTTTTGATGTAATTTTGGAAATGTATTTAAATTAATAACAATTAATATTGAGTTATTTAAATTTGTTATTTATTGAAGATATTCATTACCTTAACTGCTTCAGAGATACTTAAATATTTATATTCTACTTACATTTTTTACCTTCACCAGTATGATATTCTAAAGTATCACAATCACTTGGTTGCTTCTTATTGCATTCATCAGAACTCCTTTAAATAAAAATGAAAGCTTTAAAATTATATTTTAAAACGAATATATTATCATTACTATTCTAAAATATAATTGTGGTTACTTATAAAATATTAGTTTTTATGAAATATAAAAATAATTTTAATTATTTTTTAAAAAAGATAAAGAAAAAATATTTCACAGTAAATTGAAAATTTAGTCCTTTAAATAATAAAAAAAATATTGTATTTCAACATGTTTTATCTTAAAACAAATATCGTCGAATGTATAATCACTATATTAAAGTTTAATGTTTAATTAATTTAAATCAATTATTATTTAGAGATGAATGTGATACATTCATATTTTAATCATAATACTGAAAATATGCAAGATTTTTGTTTCGTAAACTCAGTTGAAGTAACAAATTAATAATAAACCTATTTAAATCAGGCATATTACTGGAAAATATTCAAGATTTTCTACTCTGATCAGTGAGTGTATTTCAATTTTTTTCATCAACTGCAGATGTCTTGAATTTAATCTTTAAAGTAATTGGGGGAAAAAATGAATTTTTTATTGCTCTAACAATTATTAATTCAATTACTTCTAAATAATAAATGAGTAACAGCTTCCTATTATCCATGATTAGATGAATACAAAAGTAATTTAATTAAGATGCTGAAAATAAAGTAAGTGCAAATATGGGATAGTACAACATAACTGCTAAAATTACAATATAACTACAGATTTCATATATANATTTTAATTTCATTACTTATTTATTAAAACTTGCAAGTTTAGTTTCATTTTGTTTATGAATATATTTCAATTTATGAATGGTTATGAAATGTATCTCAAAAATCTGAAGCTCAAAAATGCAAGGAAAAACCGAAACGTGATGAGATTAATAAATAGAGGCAACATGACAGATATGGGATAGTACAACATAACTGCTAAAATTACAATATAACTACAGATTTCATATATAAAAATATTTAATACTAGATGTTGAATGAATTTACATGAGTACCATTACATTGGACTGCAATATTTTCTAAAATTTTAAGCATTTGTATATTTTATATGAATGGCAAGGAATTTCATTATCTCAGATTTTTTTCTAATTTAATTTAAACAATCAAAAGTTTATTGTATTTTGTTGGAAATTTTACAGTAATTAAATGATTTCTTCTCTTCACATTTCTTAATTTTAAAAATTATGTAATAAAAGTACTCTTCAATGATGTTTTGACACTATTAAGAAAGTGCAATTTAAAAGTAGAATTAGGATTTTGCAATAAAAGTTGCTTTGGAAGATTAATGATGTATTCAAGAGTGACAAAATTCTATTAAACATCATTAAGAAATATCTTACTACAATTAAATAAATATGATCAATATTAAGTACAATGATTAATGCTTATTTCATTCAGTATTTTTTTCGTTAATGCAAAAGACAATGAAAAACACTAAAAATCTATTAAGTGTTCTAAGTTACTAATTGGAAATTTAAATCTTAATCTGTAATGAAATAATTTTGAATTAAATTAATATAAAACTTTCATTTTTGTCAGAAAATTCTAGTAATAGCAAATTCAATAATTAAATATCACATAATTGTAATTATTAAACCTAATATAGACTTTTATCATTTTAGAAAGATAAATAAAAGAACATTTGCAATCATGGTAATATGAGTGCATACAGACAAATTTAGCTAAAATTGTTTATAAAATTTGCCTAAATTATAGTGGTTTTATAATTGATGACAGTCTCTCAGATTGACTAAATTGTTTTAAAAATTGTAACTTAATATTATTGTGTTGTTATTGATTGTAATGTATTTTGCTAATTACTTATGGAATATAAATTTTAAAAAAATCATAAAGATACACCATGTTATATTCCCTATACATTGCACATTAATGAACAATTAAATGATCATTATTAATTAACTAGAAATTATAGCATTAAAATTTATTTTTAAAAAATTAATAAGATGTACAATATGATACTGAAAAGTAATATAAAAGCAAGATTTAAATTTATATACAATATTTAAATAATAATAATAAAACTAAGTCATCAATTAAAATTGTAATTTTCTGTTATATTACAAATAATAGGAAAATAGCAAGTATTTAATATATTATTGAAACAAAACTTAATTTGTAGATCAAAACTTTTAAGTTTTCTATCTTTTTAATAGACTTGTAAGATTTAATTTATTTTTCCATTTTTTTCAGTTGGCTGAATTAAAAATAATAATGTCTTTAGTTAAAAAGTATTTCGTATTTAAACCATGGATAAAAATTATCTTATATTAAAATGTTATTTCTGTTTATTTGGACAATTTGTATGATTTATGTTAACTTCTAATGGAAATTCCTTTTTTGAACATTTGTGATTTCAAGCTGAAGATGAGCAAAAATAAATGTAAATGTTTATGTTATAGTAAACAAATGCAGCTCCTGTAGAAAACAGTTTCATTTATATATTGTACAATTTTTGTTTCAAATTTTGTTAGAAAATAGTCTATATTAAATAATATAAGAGAGAATAAAAAATATTTGACAGTTTTTCCTGACTATTGTAACATAAATACTGATGCTACAATTATGTGAAAATGTAGCTACATCTTTTCCATAATTGTCTCGAGTTGTCACCTTTCTAACCACACCTCAGGTTAAATGGAATTGATGAAACGTTGTAGCCATATCTGTATAAAGTGGGCTCTCTCAAATCTCTCAAATCAATTTTTGCAAAGATGGAGATGCTCAAGTTGAAAAACTGTGAATGGACAAAGATATTGTCAAATTTTACAAAAGTTAAAGGCAATTATTCTGAAGAAAAGGCCTGTATCAAAAGCGTGGTCCTTCTCAATAACAATGTTTGGCCACATGTTGCCAAAAATGTTATGGCACTCTTGAAGAAATTCACTTGGGAACAATTGGACTCTCCCCATACAGCCCAGATCTTGCTCCCAAACTGAAGGACATTCAGCAAGGTTAGCATTTTTAATTAGACAATGATGTGGAAGTATTTTAAGAGACTAGGCCTAGATTTCTTCAGACATCAAAAAACATATGCAGTGCTGAAACAAATTTTTTTAAAAACTTGATTATGTAGAAAAATAAAAGATTGATCAATGTGTATTGTAATATTGTTTTTGTTCAAATAAAGATGTAACAAGAGGCCTGAGGAGAGGGAGGTGCAGCCAGTATATTGTTCTGAGGCCCATGGAGCTCAAAGGGAGCCTATGAAGGGAAAATTTTGTTTTTTATTACAAAACCAAATTTTTAAAAAGAAAAACAATATTCAATATATACTTTTTAATCTATACTTTGTGTGTATAGCAAAACTGCAAGGCAGTTTTGTTTAACATAACCTTTATCAATCTGAACACTCAGTGAACAGTTAATATAATGTATTAAATTTTAATTTCATTACTTATTTATTAAAACTTGCAAGTTTAGTTTCATTTTGTTTATGAATATATTTCAATTTATGAATGGTTATGAAATGTATCTCGAAAATCTGAAGCTCAAAAATGCAAGGAAAAACAGAAACGTGATGAGATTAATAAATAGAGGCAACATGATGGTCAGACCATGTTGAAATTATAAAGCCCTTTGTAGCCCATTTGCCAGGCTTCACATTAGTATTAGAAAACCTTTTGGAGTTGAACCTAACTGTCAAAACAAGAACAAAGATTAATGGAGCTTTGTCTTATGTCACATCCTTCATTTGTGTGATAATGTCAGCAGTGCCAGCCCGAGGCAAGTTTTAGGATGGAGCAAGATCCTATTATGGCACCCCCCTTGGTTGCCCCTAATTTACACCCTTTAATTTTCTTTACCACTGAGGTGCCCTCTAGGACTTAGCACCTGGAGTGGCTGCTCTGTTTGCCCTATGGTAGGGCCAGCTCTGAATGTCAGTTGTATGGTACTGAGTATTAGTTCCAGTTCAGTCCAGAAATTCAGTGCTGGATGTCGAAGTGTCCAACTTAAAAAACTTGATTTCAGAATTGACAAATCTTCAGAACAGCTGGAAAAGTATGTGGAGCAAAGCTAAGCATGTTGCTTCTAATTTGTGCATAGAAGTGCATAGAAACTCTTTGGAACTCAGGGTGAAATAAAATGCAAAAGAAAGAGGTTCCACGACGAAGGTGCTACAGAAGAAGTAGATTTGTCAAAACAGATGAATTTGATGAATCCCGAGGAAGCCTATTTCAAAAAGTCTGTCTTCTATGTAATAATGTAATAATTGGATAATGTTATTGGTAGACTGACTGTTCATTTAAATGCTGCAGTGAACATTTCTGAGAAGTTCAGCTTCGTCTGGAAGTACCTATCAATTCCTCAAGATGAATTAAAAGAAAAATCAAAATTACTGGCAGATTATTGTACTTTTTCTTTGTTTTAAACAATAACCTTTTGCTCATCACGTGTTGAGCACTGGCAATACTGTACCATACATGACGTGATGTGAGAACAGAACAGGGCAATCTGTTATAGAATAAATAAATTCTATTTGTCTTTTGAATAAAGTAATTTATCTTCCTGAGCAATGTTTAACACACATAACTAACACAGATCAATATCCTGCTGATATCAGTGAAGATCTTGTAATGGAGATAAGTCATTTCCATCTGTTCATCAAGCAAATTTTGGAGAGGGCCAACTGAGTCCATTGAAGCTACTGAATTGCTTGAAAAGATACAAGCTGGAAGGACTCTTTCCAAAAATATATGTCTGCCTCTGTATTCTGTTAATAATTTCTACCACTCTCATCTCTGCAGAGTGATCATTCAGCAAACTAAAGCGGATAAAACATTATCTAAGATCAACTATGTCACAGGATAACCGGTAGAATTGGCAAGACTCAGTATTGAGTCTGATCTTGCAAAGATGATTGATTTTGATGATGTGATTGCAATTTTTTCAGGAAAAAGGCTAGGAAAGCACGTTTTGTTTAGCAGAATACAAATGCCATTACATTTCAACTATAATAACTGTTATGAGCTTATAATCAATCTAGTATTAAATTCATTATTTATGTATATTGTTTCATTATTGTTTTTATTATGTTTTACAGAAGTACTTGTCCTCTTTTTAATATAATTGCAAGTATGTTTGAATGAAATTAATAAATGTACAATTATGACATTGATTTATGTGTCCATGTGTAGTTGAGGGGGGCTGTATTAGTCTTGTTCCAGCACTTAATAATCCTCTCAGCAGCCCCAAACAAGAGAATGGGAGTCATTGAACTTTTTTTATTCTCTTCTCTAGTCCATTATTCAAATAAACAGAAAACATTTATATATATACACTTACACTAAAAATAAAATAAAATTTATAAGTACAAACTAGAATAGATCTAATGATACAATCATTAGAAATTTTATGATCATAATATTAATATAAAAATATGTTACAGAGACAGTCATATTCTTGTATAAAGCCACATTATACAGACTGATAAACTCACAAGCATCTATATTATTGATACAAACAACATAACGTAGATACATAGTGACTTTTTCATCCTGTATATATTACTTTTGCACAAAATATTTCCTACAAAATGAAAATGCATTTACATTGAAAGTTAGTAAAATGTATTCATAAACAAATTTGATGGAGTATTAAATTTATTTTAAAATACCAACTCATAATTTCATATAAAGATTTAAATTTAAATTTTATAGTTTTAAATTAAAAATTTTTTCTAATAAAATTGCTTTTATTAAATATTTTAACACTTTTTCTTTAGGTTAAAATATTAGAAGATTCATCTTATAAGCCCTTTAAACTTGATTTTTCAGCCAAAAATAGAGATGTTTCTAAAGCTTCTTCATACAATACATTCATTAACTGGTGATAAAAACAGTTGTTAAAGGAGGAGAAACAATGAAGTCAGCAGTGATAAAACATCATCATGCTAGAATCTGCAGAATTCAGTCACAAAGATCCTCTTAGAAAATAAAGAATGGATTTTTAGTCATATTTATTTTTAAAATAAAAAGCCTTTAGATTTTCAGGTATAGAGAATTTATAGATTGTTTAGGCCAAAAACCTTTTAAGGTTTTTGGCCTAAACAATCTACCATATTTTTACCATATTATACATAAAATTATGGTATATTTTAAACAATATACCATAATTTTCTGATTGAGTAATTTGATAATATATTAATATTCTATTTCATTTGTTTTTTTCAAATTAACATTCCATTATACTAATTTCATAATTATAAATTCATTTTACATTGTTTATTGAAAATGAAAAAAATGTTATGTTATGTTAATAATATATATAATTTTCCTGAAACACAGCAACTTGTTTTCATTGTTAATAATTTTTTAAATTTATATATACACATGTAATAAGCATACCTTCTGATGTATAAAACAATCATAACCACTATGACAACTAATAATACGATTACGGCTACTGTTGCTCCAGCTATAATTGGTACTTGTACTGGATCATCAGTTTCTACCGGAGCTGAAATAAATAAAAATTAGTTAAATATTTCATAATTTTTTTTGCAATATAATGTTTAATAAAATTTTTTTTTCAATAACAATTTAAATAATAATTGATACATACTTGGGCTACTCACTAATTGCCCTGTAAACTTATATGTTGGTCGACTATATTCTCCCCATCCATGAGTAGTTTTTGTGCGAACCTAAAACAAAAGACGTAAACCCAGATTTATATTTTTATTTTAATATTAAATAAATTCAATATGCTGAATTTACCTGAAAGCCATATTCAGTTATTTGTTTGAGATTGGTGAAAGAGATTTCCTCTTTTTTTGTCAAGATACTCGATGCATTCTTTTCATAATTACGTTGAAAATAACGTATTTCGTAGACTTCAATTTCAGAAAATGGATCATCTGGTGGATCCCAAGTTAATAATATTTCTGTACTTTTTACCGAGATTGCCCTTACATTAGCAACAGCAGATGGAACTGCGTGAAAAATTTTAAAAGAACAATAAATCAATAATTCAATATTTATAATTTTAAAAGTTTAATGTTTTTACAATCTAAGCTTTTTATAATGCTTATGAAAATGTGGTATTATAATTTGAACTTATTTTACTGATTAAATTATATAATACATTAACCCATTTTCAAATTTATGTAACATATTTTGTTATGTTTATTTTGTTTAAAATATATTTAAATAGGAAACTAAATAATATAAAATTGCTTCATAAAAATATAAAAAATTGAATTTAATTTATGAAAAACTAATAAGAAATACATTAATGTTTTTAATGTAACTAAAATATTTTTATATTAATTAAAATATATTTTAAATAAGTTTTAAAACAAACAATTCAAAAATAATTCAGTTTTTTACATAAAGAAAAAATAAAATTTAGATTACAAGTTTTAAAAATAGAAAATTAAAAGAAATATTTACCGCAAGAAAATAATTTTTATATAGTATATTTTGTAAATTTAACAAAAACACTTTTTTGAAATTATTTCAACAGTTAACTCTAGTTAATAAATTGCTTTTTATAGTCAATTAAAAACTTAAAATTTATTACAACTCAAAAGAATACTTTTGAAATAATTAAAGGATCTCTTAATCTTACATTATATAATAGAATTCTCACAAACCTGATGCTTCGGTTGTAACTGTAATGTCGGTATATTTGCTTTTAGTAAATTCTGAAACACCATTCTCGGCAAAGACTTGGAATCTATATGTTGTGACTGGATGCAATCCACTAACTGTTACTTTAGTTTCATTAAATTTATTTTCTGAAGGAATATATGATACTGCATTCCCACATGCATCACATACTACTCTATAAAAAGTATCATTACGACCACCAAGATAAGATGGGGCTTGCCACATTAATACTACAGTAGACTGATCAATGAAACTGACTGTTAAGTTTTGAGGAGCTGTTGGTGGTTCTGAAACAGCAAGATTCTAATGAAATTATTTCAATAAGTTACACTTATAATTTTATATAAATCTATTTTATGTTGAATATTTAAATCTTTAGTACCGGTATTAAAAATAGAAAAAAAATACTATACATCTTTGAAGTACAGTACTTTTTTCTGTTTTTATAATTAAATACAAAGACACTTAAAACATATTTACCTGTGCATGGTTGCTTTTTAGGATCTTTTGGTGATCTATAATAGCCATCATCACATTTACATTCAATTGAGCCTGTGTATGGTGCTGTGCTATGTAATGGGCATGATGAGCATTTTTCATCACCAATGGATGATTTGAAAGTTCCAATATCACACACTGAAATAAAGATTTTAAATATAGTTTAATATGTCATTAAAATTACAACAATTATTGTTATTTACTTGATATTTCTCTACAGTCTATACATAAAAATTCTACAATAAATTTTACTATTATTTCAAACATTTCTTTTATAAAAACATTATTAAAACATCTCGTTGATTTTTTAGTAAACAGAATAAAAATATCTAAATTTCTTGTTTCTCATAACAAACTTGTAAAGAATGAAAATCACATTTGACTTATTGTAAAATCAATCAACCTTGAACATTCTTGTAATAGCATTTGACACTTATTTGCATAAACAAGTCTAGAAATGAAAGAATAATTTGGTAGCATGGAGACACTGACTTTACACCTATAAATCATTTGTCAAATAGACAAAATTTCCATTAATTTTTTCTAATTTGAGAAATCATATCAATTAAAATTTCCTAAAAAACTTATTTAAAAATATACAAGTCAGCTATCAATTAAAAGTTATGGAGTAATTATGGAAAGAAAAAATTATTTTTGTTTAAAAATTTATATAAACTAAATAACAAGTAACAGCTGAATGTATAAAATTTAGTTTTTTTTTAATAGTTCAAAATATAAAGAATTTGTGAATTCAACTATTTTCAAATATTTTGTATTCCGTATTTATTTTCTGAATAAGCAAAATTTCTTTTTCTACAAGCAAAGAATCTTGTGCAAAAAACTTATCTTCACCATATCCTAGTAAAAAAAATGCAAAATGAGTCAAATTTTATATTAAAATGATTGAATTTTGTATACAGCACTGACAGACACCTAAGGTGGGATGAGCAATGACAATGTCAGCTCCTATGGAGATATCTCATTTTCTTCTGTGATGTATGAGGAGTGGGACTCATAAATACCAATGCCAGAAAAAGAGCATTTAAATTTCACGACCCCCACTGACATTTTCAGTACAGAGGTCAAAGTATCAAGAGACTCCAGGTGGTCAAGTCGCATATCATAACTGCCTAGCACACTTAATATAGACTAACAACATGAACGATAATTGCTATGATGAATTTTTTATAACTAAGATTATTAATGTTAATTATTATTTAATCCTTCTCATAAATTTCTGTATAAAATTAAATTATTCCCAAGTAAAAAATAACTTAACAATACTATTCCTTTTGAAAATGATAAATTTAAAAAGAGGTAAACAAAATACATATAAATTTATATTCTGATAAAATTTTAAACTTTATATGGGAATGTATCTTTATAAACTACATACTGTTTCTATTCCTAAAAATTTCATATTTAAAATCACTACTATAGAAAATTGTGATATTCAACAAAATATGAATTATTTATCAAATGCATTAAAACATGCCTAAGTTAAAATATATTTTAAGTGGAATAAATTCATCAAGCTGACCAGTACCATTGGTATTAATAACAGTGTTGAGATATTGACAGTTCCTGTCAAGAAACTAGGACAAGGTTATTAAATGTCCCCGTAACATTACGTACATAAAAACACTCCAAGGTAGAAATTTGTTAGAAATGCTAATTGACTCAGGACTACTTTAACCCTGATACAGTTTAACATTGATTTCTTTTTCTTTAATTGCTAAATAATTATTCAGTGGAATTAAAAATGAATTTTAGTAACCAATAAAACCTATCAAGAATTTCAAAACAAAGGATCAGATTCTTTAGTATTGTTTTAAAAATCTAAGCATTTTAAGTGCCTAGTTTTCTAAAGGTGTATAATGATAAAGAAAATTAATATATGTAAGATATTTCTATAGCACATTGTGTAGTCTTGATCTGAAGGCCATGTCCAATCAATAATTTAATCATTGGTTTCGATGGAAACAATAAATGAATTATGCATTAATTGTATATTTGAATTGTCAGTATTTAGAATATATTTTAAAAATTATATTGAAAAATTTTTTAATTAAAATAAAAATAATCTGAATAACATATTATTATTAATCTCATTTGCATCATTTTTGCATTCGTATATTTTTTATTTTTGCCTGCGGTGAATCAAATATGATAATTATCTAGTTTGATATCTATGTTGACTTTCAAAATCTAACATTATATTATACTGCCAAAATTTCTTTGTCTTGACTAAATGATTTGTAACATATCTCAAAAACCAATGAAGCTATAAATACTATCTATAGATCATGCATAGATATGTCAATCAGTAATAAAATAAATGTTTATACTTAACTAAAATTTAAAAAAATATNTTAATATGCTAATTTCTTCATTTATATAACTTGAGAATTTCTTAAACAATCCATTTATTAACAAGACTGTAGTATACTAGACTTAATACACTATTATATAAAGATTAAATGAAACAAATATAATGCTATTTAAAAAGTCAACATTCAAATTTAAATATAAATTTTTGTGGCATTAAATGCTAATTTCAGTTATTAACTCTTCAACTTTGTTCTTAATGCTAGTTAAAATATTAAAATGTGAGAAAATATGCACAATATTATATTTAAAAATTAATTAATTTTTGTATTCACAGTCAATAAGTTAATTATCATTGACCATAACAGTTTTATTTAGAATTTGATTTTTTTTTATTAGGAATTAAATTCAACCTAGAAGTGCTTTCTATAACCAAGAAAGATAATTCTCGATTTTCCTTTAACACGGCCTTGCTTTCTTTAACTAAACTTCATTGGGTGACACGAAATTGGTTGCAAACCTCTAAACAATCTATTTGTTGATGAATTATTGCATCTATGGCCTGATGTATAAGTTCACAACATATCTCTCTTTGGTGACAGGACTGGTACTAACTTTTGTAGATGATGCTCTCCATATTAATAAGATCACACCTCATCTTATATCTTAAAAATTATTGTTTATAAAGAAAATATGCTGCATATGAAAGAGTACATATTGTCAGATTTTCATTATCAATAAAAAAAATTCAAGAAAAATTAAAATAAGCTTAAAGTAAGCGAAATAATTTCAGAAATTTAGTTAAAATGTACATATGTATTTTACTGTTTTCCCCCATCATTAAACTGGTTTTAGTTACATATTTCTTTATATCATAAGACTTATATCACAGACAGGATCTGAAGGGCTATAACTGCCAACTTTTTAACAAAGAACTGATCCAATTTGGACACTCTTAATAGAAAAAAAAAACTTTTATAAACAACTAAAATGATTAGCGATATTATTATAGAAGCCAGATAAATATATAAAAATCAAAGAAGTGCATTCATTAAAGTCCTTTTTTTTTATTTTATACATATGCATATTTATATTACTGGCATTCATGCTTTTATCTATAATAAATTTTATAGATTCAACAAAAAGAAAAAAAAAATGATTGGAAAAAAGTGTAGATATTCAGAAGAGAAGTCTTGTTTACAGAGAAACAAATCCCTTCTTATTTTATAAACCATAATATGAAAAAATTTGTAGCATATAATCCTACATCTTATTCCCGAAATAATATTAACATAACATATTTCATGTATCTGAGAATAATAGCAAATAAAATATTTTTATAGTAAAAAAACACATTTGGTTGTCAATATCTAATTTGAATTTATGTTCTGTTCATATATTTACTATTACTATTTAATACCAATAAGTTTTTTAGCTTCAGTAAGTTATTGTATTTCAAATTTCTTGAAGAAGCTTGTAGTTATACATACAAAAACATTTGATAAAATTATATTGCAAAATAAATGTTGATTATTTTGTAATACTTGTTATTTTCAGTCCAGTCATGCTTCCTTATAATCTAATATATTACATTCTAAATTGTTATCATGTGGATTTTATGCATTGTATGTTATACTCTATATCAAATTATAAGCTTTATGACTGACAAACTTCAACTCCTCTTATACTTTTTTCATCAAGAATCAATATTATATATGTATATATTTTTTTGAACTTTTCTATGCTATAAATTAATTTCAAGTCTCAACACATTTATTACATTTAAAATCAGTAGAATTTTAAAATTTATGCCATCACTTTTGTGGCATTTAATTCAAAACTTAAAAATTTTAAATCTAGTTCCATTTATATTTATTTTCTAACAATATTTGAAATAATATTCACATGCAAAATATATAAATAAAAAAAAATTTAAAGCATTATGTTCCAATCCTGTTAAAAATATATCTTATGCTCTAGACTTCTAGCTTATATTTACCATGCAGTTCTACTGAATTAGATTATAAGATATATTTTAAATCATACTAATATCATCTGTTTTAAAATCTTTTTAATTACAAAAATCATCATCTTTTTATCTCAAAAGTAATACTCTTCGAGTTTTCTTGAATCAAAAATCCATTAATTTAATTATATCTAGAAAGTATGAATGGTAACCATAGGGTTACAAAATGAATTACAAAACAAACATTAAATACTCAATTACTCAAAAGGCAACATGTTAAAACAGTATTATATTAGAGTTTTCAAATGTTTAGTAAATTTTTTCATAACTCTAGATCCGTGTTATTTACTTTTTTAATCAAACTTTAAATGAATATGTAATTTAACTGAATATAATTCACAGTCTTCTATAACAAAAAGTGATGTTATTATAAAATCAAGAATTCAAGCCATGTCCACATTTTCCCCATTAAATATCATTGTGAGGCCTTCCAAACATTTACTTTAATAGCTAAAGCTGTCCAACAAGTAAAATACTAAAGTGGTCCTTAGATATACTTCTATAAAATAGAAAGGTTTGAAAATAAGAATATTTATCACCGAATTTTATTTTTCTGAAAATATTTTACATACTGATGGAAAAATTGATGTTAAAAACTGAAATTTTCAACTGGATAAAAATTCAATATAAACAAATTTAGATATAATAATTTAGAAANTAAATTTTAAGTTTTAAAAACATTAATTTTAATGTAGTTTAAAGTAACTGGCAAAATGGTATTAGGTTTTAATTCCTTTATATCTTTTTCTAAAAGCAATCTGTCTCTGTGAAGTAAAAAAAATACTGACAAGATTACGTTAAAAAAAAGGAAAAGAAGAAGAAAGAAACGGAGAATTCGTTTAGCGAATAAAATCAAAATCAGGTTATACGAGGTAGTGGCCAGTAATCATTGTTACAAAACATTAAACGATTGGTCATTTTAATCGTAATAAGTCACTAACAACAACGTTTTCTAATGGTTACTTTCTGTATAATAAAAAGAGTTTTTTCCTTAAGAAAAAAAGGGAAAGGCCAAAGAAAGAAAGAAAAAAAAATAATTCTAATGACCCTCCGACATTACTTTTACTAAAGGGCGGCGATGGAAAGAAAGTTTTTCTTCATTACTTAAGTTCTTCAGAAGAGTAAATGACAGAGAAAAATGTTACGTGGAGGCGGATATGCATCAATACAAAAATCGACCGACAAGACGGATGAAAAAAAAAAGATTTAAAATAAGATTGATAATGTCGGAGTTCCGGGGAGAGCGAGGTTTAGTGTCAATAATGAATCATCAAACAAATGTGTGTTAATAAGTCAAACGCGTGGCCGGAAAATGGAGAAATTACTGGATTCATTAAACATTTTAATATAATGATGAAATGAAAAGATACGACACAAACAAAAGAACTGGTCAGCGGATGATCTCGTTTCGCCCAAAGAATTTCACGTATTTGGCACACCTGGACACTACTTATCATGCAACTTAAAACTGCAGCTAAAAATCCAAGACACAACATGACAAATGACGGCGGGTCATGTTCCAAGGACATGAAGACTGACCGTATGTTTAAATAGCTTCACAGTACAATGACGTTGTAGCCATAAATCTTTTATCCTGAAAATATTCCCTCTTGTGTTTACGCTATAGCAAATAACGACCTCAAATTTGCACTGAACTCCAAAGTTCTTAAGTAAGTTAGGGTCAAAAAAACGATGGATTAAACGCCACTAATTAATTGCCGTGTGAACTGTTTAAAGAATGAATAAGTTCTCTCTAACCTACACCAGAAATTTATTATTTTTTAAACATTTCTGAAACGTGTACGTCGTCATAGAAAAAAATTCCTCGTGGCTGGCTCATTGTTTATTCATTCTGTAAATAGGTTAGTTACTCTTTCAATGAAAACCAAGTTTACAGTCAAGTATTTTTTATAAGTTATATAAATATAGAGTTTGTAATTTATATTCTAAATAAGTTTTCTAAAATATGGAATTGCTGGATTATTAAAATTTAATTAAGAGCGACTACATAAACAGGTAAAATTAACCAGTACAATATTTACAGTAACGGAGGGAATTATCTTTCACGAAATCGGTTAAAATTCTTCAACGTTCCTGGCAATGAAAAATATCGTTTTTGATGTTTCGAGCAGATAAAAGAAGAATTCGGCAGGTTGGAATAAGAAACTACTTCTTTCAAGCACTCATATTTGACAAAAACTTGAATTCTATGCAAGCTGATGGGCTCTTGGTCACAGCTGGACCTCGACTCTCTACAATAACTTTTTAGAAGTGGATGAAAGTGCTGCTTCCTCGGATGCCATTTCTTTGTAGCATTGTGTAATAAACATTTGTAGCCAAACTCGGTCCAATTACCTTTCAAATTGGCTCTAGAAGAACAAACGCGAAATCAGGCAAAGACCCATCATATCCGGATACAAGTTATAGCTTTAATTATGTAACGCTGACAGCCAACTTACTTCAATGCCGAGTTCATTGCCAGTCTTCTGAAACTGTCGACGACTGGACCTCCCACAGTGAATACTGAAAACACGTGCATAACCCAAAGATCTAATTAAACGTTCAGAAATATGAAGATTGCGAAGAGGGATACGCTCAAACGGTTTCCCCCGTTACAAGCAACTGGTTTCAATTAAAGCAAAACTCCTTTTCTTCAAACTCGAGTCGGTCTCTTTTGATGGTATTTCGTCCCCTCCAAAAATCCACCCCCGCCGTCTCTTAAGAGAAACTTTCCTTTAATGATCTCTACTCTTATTAATTGTGTACCTCCTCAATCGTCTCGGAAACTTTAGGCTTTTTTTTTTTATTTCGTTTTTTCCTTTTCTAGACAAGTAGGATCCGCAAATGTTTCCTACTGGATCCTTCCATGCCTCTAGTTCAGAAAATTGATCTTTTTATTTAGCTTGTTGCGAGAACTTACTTTTATAAGAAACTAATCAAAGGCTAAATTTAATTTATTAGTTTCTAATAGGGAAGGCTTTAATACATTTTTTTCCCTATTCTTTTTAATTTTAAGAAATTGTTGTCAATCTCGTATTTACATTATACATAACTAGTTCGACTACTAATTTTTCCCCCTCCATGAAATTATTTTTTCCCTGATTTATATAATAAGTTCTTTCTTTCAACTGTAAGAAATAATCATTAAGGATTTTACAAAAATCTTTAATGAAGTGAAAAATGTATATAGAAATAAGCGGAGAAGAACTTTTCGAATTACTTCTCACATTAGACAGCTGTTGCAATTATTTTTAAGTAATTACACAGGGTTTGATCACAAATTTCACAGTAGGCTACACCACTCGATCACTTTTTTTTTATACAAAGAATAAAGAAGGATTGTTACGTGTGTGCATTTTTTACGTAACGAATTAAAAACACTGGCAAATAATTTGTAAAAGATTTAATACCCATTAATAGCTAAAAAGTCTATATAATAAACTAGGAATCTTCCTTTATTTTTAGAAGTTTTTCCTAACTTTTGGACCTAGATAAGTTTATTTAAGTAACAAAGTGGAATCATTACGTGCAGAAGCACTATATCTCACCAGTAACAGCGACAGCGGATTGTTTTAGGAGGCAGTTTAATCCCCTGAACACTGTCTGGGAACGACCGTAGATCAACTGTCAGCCTAGAAATTTCGTATATACTTCCCTAAACTAAACTAAATTATAACTTGCCTTCAACGAAGATGAGTCTACAAATATAACTAAATAATTAGATACAGCAGAAGTTTGTTAACAATGTATTTCTTGTAGCCCCTGGATGTGAGGTTGGGCAAACGTCAAATCAACCAACAAAAACTTGATAAATATTTCGACAACACTCGGAGGTCAATTTAATTTATTTATACATATCTGAGATGTTGCCCTGTCCAGATCGCTACTGGATGTCGGTGATATCCCGTCGAGTTTTTGGAGGAGTTTTTTAAATCGAAATTAAAAGGGTTCTGTAGATATACGATAGGTGCCTTATTCAATAACATCAGACAATCGTGAATAAAGTATCGATTATACCAGAAGGAAGAATTACAATCCATTGATAGTTCCTACTTTCCAATAGGCATCAAATAAATAATTGAGTAGGTCTACTCCATTCGATTACACACGCACTTTTCTTGTGCCATGGTGAAGTTCAAACATTGATATTGATGTTTTATGCCATACTATATTTTTTCAAGATCGTTTTATATTTGATATATTATGCCCAGTCTAAGACGTGACAAAGCATTCCATTTATGTTTCGCTATTGGAAATGATGCACAAAATCCAAACAAAAATGTATCTGATACCCGGTAATAAATTCTATGGAAAACAATATATGCTTAATCATTTCCACGAAAGATTTTTATCACATTTTTTAGAAAAATCATTTTACTTTATCTCTACGGTCAATCTAAATTAACGTGAATGCAACCTGCACAAACGCCTGCTTTTTTTGTTTATTAAATGCTTCATAAACTTTTATTAATTCTACCCGAGATGTAACGTTTGCCAGTACATTTAATTACGGAGATTTTATTGTATTAAAATTTCCAAAATTCGATACAATCAATAACGACCGCTTCCAATAATCAAGAGTTTAACGATAATTAACCATTATGTAGTTAAAATGAATGATAAATACGAAGAAAATAATCAAATTTTTATGCTCTACAGAAAAAAACGAACCACTTAATTAACTTTTATACGGTATTTCATAGGCTAAAGTCTTCAAATAATTTAGTTTTTTTTCTTTTTCGTTTCGGTCATTATAATTATAACATTAAAGACGAAAAAAATAAACCAAATTGCTATTGTTCGTTTCCAATTTGAAGATTTTAAAATATTAATTTTCCGATTTTTAACGGGGTAAAAAATATCAATAAATTAGAAATTTCTATTTCAATATTGCTGGATGATATATCAGTCGTTTTCTAAACAAAGAAATGCACCAACCCGCTTACCTAACACACTTCTTGTTCGATGTTATGCATTTCTAAATCAAATAAATGTATAAAAATATTTTAAAATATTTCAAAAATTCACCCGATTTCTTTCGCTTTCCAGCGAGAATGAAAACTCGATTTAAGTCAATTTTTTCTCCACCGTAAAATCCGAGTGCCTTTCCATAATGCCACACGATAAACAACTCTGGAAAAGGAAATGATATCCTTTGTTTAGATATAATGTATCGAAACTATTCATTTCCTCTTCGAGTGTCGAGTAAAATTGGAACAAGATGAAACAAAGAACAGAAAAAAAGCGTCAATTGATATCATTTGAGATATATTAATGCACCCTGATTGTTTTTATTGAAGGTATCGTATTTAAATTTGAAGTACATTACAATAAATTTCAACGTTACGTTCAAAGTTTAAGCGGGAGAAGATTTAAAAAACTATTAACAAAGTATTAAATATCAGAAAAAGGGGCATTCATACATTTTCTATATACAGTACATACAATTTTATGTGAATTTTAAGCAAATTAAAATTTTCCTTTAAGTTATTTCTTATAAAATAAAGTAATAATAATATTCTTTTTTCCGGTATATTCAATACACTTTTGTATATGCTTAAGAAATTTTGAAAGGATTGAAAACGAAAGATTGATTATATACTGTACCATCGATTCTCACGGGGTAATAGTCCTTTTACTTCCTCGAATTGTTTATAAAAATCTATATATGTACTGTAAATAAATGATTTATAATATTATTTCTGCATAGTAAATAACTGTATCATATTCTGTACAGATATATTTCTTTATAATAATAAAAGTATTTTATAATAGAGTGTATTTTTCAATCTATCCGCTGTAATAACATAATAACTGAACTGAAATGGAAGGGATAAGATTGAAATCCTACGTTTTCTCTAAACTGATATAAAAGATTTCCAAATATACTAATAATATATACATTTTTTTTATTATATTTTTCAATTTTATTACTTAAAATAATATGTCAAAATATACATAAATAATTTGTTATTTGTATAGCTTATTAGCTTTTAGAAGAGAGTTAGTTAATCAATTCACTAAGGCTTCTGTAAGAAAAATCGAAATACTCGCCAGTATGTTTTGTTATTTGTTTTAATCATTTGAAAAGTTTCCGATCTTCATTCTGTCATACTGTCAATGAATTTCGAGGTTTTTATCTGGAATATTTTTAATTAAACTGGTGACAATAGAGTTGAAGCTTTTGAAAGATTATTAATTGTGTCAAACGATCTGGCGAATGGTGAAAAATCCCAATGGGTGAAAGTATGAATGTCTAATTTTGTTTTACTTGTTGAAGCCAATGTCTGCAAACAAGTAAGCAGCCTATCGATCGCTGCTTCACTTGTAACATGTTATTGTAAATATTAAATAAAGTTTTTTCCCCTTAAGACATTCTATCTCTCTCTCTAAGAACTTTATTATTAAAAATTCTCTCTCTCTAAAATGCTCTAATCTTTATGGATCGAGGGGGAGGGGAGGAAAAAAATGGATATTTTAATAATAACTAGCTTTAAAATTGAACTTGTCGAATTTGTTTTAATTTTTTCCAGCTTTGCTTTTACCTTAGCACGTGGTCCTATCCCGATAACAAGCAGATAAGAGAAACCAACTCAATGTCACTAAAACAATATATCACTGTAATGAACTGTCTGACTGTGAGCCTCTGCAAAACCCGACCCTTCCGAGAATGAATTATTGCTAGAGAGATAGGTGAATACCAAACGAAGCATTGGCAAACCATCAGTTTTTACCAAACAAGTCTGAACTAATTTTCGTATTCTACAACTGTAAACATTGGAGTATCGGATTTTATTCTCGACTTCGTGGATTATACTCGCTTATATACAGTTACAACTCGACTTTAATGCGTAAACAACGATATATTTTCTAGGTTAAAAACGTGTCTAAGAGGAGAAATCGTTGGAGGAATCTTTAAATAATAACAATAAAACCTATTACATATTTTATAAAATAGGAAAAGACTTCCGACTAACTATATCCATCATCGAATTATAAGTTCATACTGTCTCGGTATCGTATAAATTGTAGGAAATCACGAAAGAAATTTTATGATTCTATGATTTTGTGAAAAACTCAATTTTTTTATAGACTAGAAAAACAATAAATACTTAGCTGAAGTGCGATAAATCAAATGCCAGTGCTGAATTATTTCATCTCGACTTGCGCCTGGCTATTTTTTGATATTATGAGCTCAGAAATAAATATTTAGCTCTGTCGTCGCCTCTTGGACGTGTTTAAATCACATTTATTTGCTGAATTCTTTTACTTTTTTCCCCCTCTACTAAAGAAGACATGACACAATAAAGAAGGTAAGAACCTTCGCCATTTTGTAATTAACCGCTCAAACAGTATTCTTGCTGATAAAATATACTTTAAAAAATATTATATTTATTAATTAAGTAATAAATAGAAATATATATAATAGTAATAGATACGAAATTAATTAAATTTATTTAAAAATTCGAGTTTTTATTTCCAATTCTAAGCATACTTTTGTAAAATATTCTTCGTTTAAATTATCGATTAGATGCTCTTAAGCGTTGCTAATTGATTCGAATGCAATTTATTATCTCTGTCATCGTACCTACTTATTAATCTAATTACTAATTTATTTAAATAGTTTATCGAAAATTCATAGAGACGGATGTTCGATACACAAATCCCATAATTGTTTCGTTTTACAAACGGATTAATTTACTGATTAAAACCACGTTTAGAAGGTTTTTAATACCTGTTGGGAGCGGATTAAGTCGAGTTTTGCATTTCATTAAGCCTATTACACATCAAGAATATCAATCGGATCTTTGAATGTATCTACTTATCGATCGCGGCACCTTAAACCTCCAGTTTTTTCCCCTCTTATTTAAACCTCTACCCGACGACGAAACGAGTAAAAATTTCGCTTTAAATAAATTATTAATATGAAATTACTTTATTTATCTTAAAAAATACGACCGTGTGGATTGAAAAAAAATATGAAAAAAAACTTAATTATTTGTGAAAATTCAAACGAACGAACAGAAAAACTAAGCGAATTGTAGCGAAGTTTGCATCAAGAAACAGAAAGTAATTCGCGAAACACGCTTTTTCTTTTCTTTTTTTAATTTCTGAAGGTTGAATATGAATAAATTATGAAGCATTTAATTTAAATTAAACCTTTTCATCATTTATTCATTCAAAGTTTCAAAGCATTCTCACTTAATTATCTCGAATAAATCTGCCAAAAGATAATTTATAACCCATTTCGACTGAAGTATGATGGCTCGAATCTTTGCCAATGGGAATTTTAGAGTGGAGGAAATCCAATAGAAATCTATTTCATGTATTTCTCTTAATATATCAACAGTTTCTGAGATATAATAACAGAGTTTATATTTTAAGTAAACTTTAATAAAAATAAAGTTTTCGTTTAATATTCAACCCCTTAAAAAAATCGGAAATCTTCTGAAATACAGTACAGTACATTAAATAATGTAAAAGAGAGTCAGGAAAAATTAAGATTTTTACTTAAACATTATATATATATTTTTTTCCATCTGATATACTTGATGAATAAAATATTTGAGTCCACTCTTTATTTTTTTTTACGTTTAATTTTGATATAAAGATTTATTTTTCTCTATAATCATACAAGATCTGACTAAATATAGCTTATGTTGCTTTTTTTTTATCTGAGAAAAATTCTCGTACGATTCGAGAATATTCAGTAGATAAAGCCTTGAGGCCTACTGTTCGTGTTGCAGAAATAGCAATTTTTCTTTGTTTCAACGTGACTGATGATTTTAAAAATTCCAGATAACTAGTTGCTGATTTTAGAGCTGGATTTTATCTGTTTGCTTATATGTTGATCAAATTTGGCCAGATGGACTACACTGGACTCTTATCATCGACATAGTTTGTCAGTCGGGTACATCGGCAGCATTTTCAACATGTTACGAGAACCTTATCGAGAGGACCAATAAATTTTTCTTCTTCGCTAGAGGAAGAAAAAAAAAAAAAGAGAGAGAAAACTCGGCATACTTCTTGCTTTTTAAATAAACTTATTCGAACATTTAATCTGGCGAATATATTTCACTTTTGTTTTGTAATTTAACTGTAAATTATTAGACTTTAATGAAGATTTTAAGTACCACCAATAACTAAAAATGAACTGAAAAGTATAAATTACAATTAACAGGTATGCTTCAAAAGAATTAATCAGTTTTTTAGTAATAAAATGTGAACTTTAACTATGCTGGAAAGAAGTAAACAATCTGCTTTTGTTGTAACAATTATATATAAGAAAAAAAAAAGTCAAATTCTACTCATCTGGGGTTTACTTTCAAGAATAGAATAATCGGGCCCTATTATTATGTATAATCTGTATTATTAACATCTAAAAAAACAATGCCTATGTAAACAGGTGGTCTAAAAATGCAAGAATTTAAACTGCTTAGTATTCAAATAATACATAAAAATAATTTATTTAGTTTAAATACAGTATGATAATGCTATACAGTTAAGAATCTTCCCACTGATTCCCTAAGACTAGTATCCTGCTAGAATATATACAAAAAAAAATAAAAATAAAATAAAATAACTGATGAGGTAAGTAATAAAAATATATGCAAATATCTGTTTATAAAATAACTAAGTGTAAACGTTATGAATATTATTTAAGAGTATATTTTACTAGTTAACAACTCGAATTTTCATTAATATGTGATAGCCTTTTCCACACACCAAAAAAAAATATATAAAAATAAAACTTTTAATAGAGTCAGTGTGTAAACAATACTTAAAAATGGAGCCTAAAAATACAAATATTAAAAACTGGTTATGCAAATATTATAATAAGAGTAAGATTTAATAACCCAGACTATCTAAAATATGCATGTAATGTATATACTCACACATACTAAAAGGTATAATAATTGAATGGATGATTTGAATAAGCAAACAACATCGAAAGTATAAAGTCCTGTAGATAAATCCCGTGTCAACAAAAAACCAGGATAGGAAAAAATATATACTGTATATATATTTGGTCCTAGGTGGTATCCGAACACACGTACCACGGTAACAAGAAGCAAAAAAAAAAAAAAAACTGATACCTAAAAACAGAGCTTTCTTCACACGGATATGTGGTTTACATACTAGAATTTATATTTTTGAGTGTTATTTTTACACTTGGAAGTCATTTTTAAGTATTATATATATAGGAATTTTGTCTTTAAATAATATTAACATAATGATATTTTGATTTTTATGCAGGCCTATAATTAATAACTTGTAAAACTATGCGATTTCGGCAGCATGATCAGAAGAACAATTATGAAAATGTCATGTTATTTTTCAGATATCAAATTTAAAATAGTTAATTATATAAAAAGAAAAAAAATTAAGACACGTTTAATTTTTAAAGACAAGACAAACAGAAAGAAAAATATGCTGTCGACTCGGTGTGTTAGTGATTTCACGAAATTTAAATGATCAAAACATAAATAAAATACGTCTGTCAGAACTCCTATGGAAGAAAAATCCATTCTTCCCGAATCATGTTTTTAATATTTCTAAACTCTCGGATGATTTCACTCAAAATAAAAAAAAACACGAAGAATGTAAAACTTAACTCCGCTATTCAAAAATCTCCAACAGAAACGAAATCAAAAGCATAAAAATTTACAGTAGAATGTCGAATATCCATAAACATAAGTCCATAAAAAATAACCCCAAGCTCCAACGTTTCTTACTTGGAAATTACTTGTATGTAATAAAAAAAATGTAATATAAAGTCTCCGTTAACCATTACACCTTTGACAAAATACAGAAATAAAGTAAAAAAAAAAAAAATAATAAATAAAATTCTTAAAATGGTTTTTTTGGGCAAGAGTTTATTATATTGTTAAATTAATGGTGACTGTAGATGATGTGATATGACTTAAAACCTAGGAAATAATCTCTTAATATATAATAATAAAATATATATAAACTAACCGAATTTTTCACATCTCTTACACTATGAAAAAAACAGATATATATGTTACGGGATGTCCAAATAATTTTAATATCTTTACAGGTTACATTCACGAAACAATTATTTATTAAAACATTCTTACGAATGTCCTCGTAATTTTAACGTTGAGAGATGTTTTGAATTAATTTCTGACATTATTATTAATATATCTATCAGATTTACTCATTTTTTATTATATAATTTTTAAAAAAATTTGCCTTTGATGTAGATAAATGATTTTTCATGTAATAGTGACATAAATAAATTCTATCACTCAGTAGCGAAGTTTGCATCAAGAAACAGAAAGTAATTCGCGAAACACGCTTTTTCTTTTCTTTTTTTAATTTCTGAAGGTTGAATATGAATAAATTATGAAGCATTTAATTTAAATTAAACCTTTTCATCATTTATTCATTCAAAGTTTCAAAGCATTCTCACTTAATTATCTCGAATAAATCTGCCAAAAGATAATTTATAACCCATTTCGACTGAAGTATGATGGCTCGAATCTTTGCCAATGGGAATTTTAGAGTGGAGGAAATCCAATAGAAATCTATTTCATGTATTTCTCTTAATATATCAACAGTTTCTGAGATATAATAACAGAGTTTATATTTTAAGTAAACTTTAATAAAAATAAAGTTTTCGTTTAATATTCAACCCCTTAAAAAAATCGGAAATCTTCTGAAATACAGTACAGTACATTAAATAATGTAAAAGAGAGTCAGGAAAAATTAAGATTTTTACTTAAACATTATATATATATTTTTTTCCATCTGATATACTTGATGAATAAAATATTTGAGTCCACTCTTTATTTTTTTTTACGTTTAATTTTGATATAAAGATTTATTTTTCTCTATAATCATACAAGATCTGACTAAATATAGCTTATGTTGCTTTTTTTTTATCTGAGAAAAATTCTCGTACGATTCGAGAATATTCAGTAGATAAAGCCTTGAGGCCTACTGTTCGTGTTGCAGAAATAGCAATTTTTCTTTGTTTCAACGTGACTGATGATTTTAAAAATTCCAGATAACTAGTTGCTGATTTTAGAGCTGGATTTTATCTGTTTGCTTATATGTTGATCAAATTTGGCCAGATGGACTACACTGGACTCTTATCATCGACATAGTTTGTCAGTCGGGTACATCGGCAGCATTTTCAACATGTTACGAGAACCTTATCGAGAGGACCAATAAATTTTTCTTCTTCGCTAGAGGAAGAAAAAAAAAAAAAAAGAGAGAAAACTCGGCATACTTCTTGCTTTTTAAATAAACTTATTCGAACATTTAATCTGGCGAATATATTTCACTTTTGTTTTGTAATTTAACTGTAAATTATTAGACTTTAATGAAGATTTTAAGTACCACCAATAACTAAAAATGAACTGAAAAGTATAAATTACAATTAACAGGTATGCTTCAAAAGAATTAATCAGTTTTTTAGTAATAAAATGTGAACTTTAACTATGCTGGAAAGAAGTAAACAATCTGCTTTTGTTGTAACAATTATATATAAGAAAAAAAAAAGTCAAATTCTACTCATCTGGGGTTTACTTTCAAGAATAGAATAATCGGGCCCTATTATTATGTATAATCTGTATTATTAACATCTAAAAAAACAATGCCTATGTAAACAGGTGGTCTAAAAATGCAAGAATTTAAACTGCTTAGTATTCAAATAATACATAAAAATAATTTATTTAGTTTAAATACAGTATGATAATGCTATACAGTTAAGAATCTTCCCACTAATTCCCTAAGACTAGTATCCTGCTAGAATATATACAAAAAAAAATAAAAATAAAATAAAATAACTGATGAGGTAAGTAATAAAAATATATGCAAATATCTGTTTATAAAATAACTAAGTGTAAACGTTATGAATATTATTTAAGAGTATATTTTACTAGTTAACAACTCGAATTTTCATTAATATGTGATAGCCTTTTCCACACACCAAAAAAAAATATATAAAAATAAAACTTTTAATAGAGTCAGTGTGTAAACAATACTTAAAAATGGAGCCTAAAAATACAAATATTAAAAACTGGTTATGCAAATATTATAATAAGAGTAAGATTTAATAACCCAGACTATCTAAAATATGCATGTAATGTATATACTCACACATACTAAAAGGTATAATAATTGAATGGATGATTTGAATAAGCAAACAACATCGAAAGTATAAAGTCCTGTAGATAAATCCCGTGTCAACAAAAAACCAGGATAGGAAAAAATATATACTGTATATATATTTGGTCCTAGGTGGTATCTGAACACACGTACCATGGTAACAAGAAGCAAAAAAAAAAAAAAAACTGATACCTAAAAACAGAGCTTTCTTCACACGGATATGTGGTTTACATACTAGAATTTATATTTTTGAGTGTTATTTTTACACTTGGAAGTCATTTTTAAGTATTATATATATAGGAATTTTGTCTTTAAATAATATTAACATAATGATATTTTGATTTTTATGCAGGCCTATAATTAATAACTTGTAAAACTATGCGATTTCGGCAGCATGATCAGAAGAACAATTATG
Organism: Centruroides sculpturatus; assembly: GCF_000671375.1. Lineage (NCBI taxonomy): Eukaryota > Metazoa > Arthropoda > Arachnida > Scorpiones > Buthidae > Centruroides > Centruroides sculpturatus. Next base: position 222,012 of record NW_019384520.1, read on the forward strand.
AAAATGTCATGTTATTTTTCAGATATCAAATTTAAAATTGTTAATTATATAAAAAGAAAAAAAATTAAGACACGTTTAATTTTTAAAGACAAGACAAACAGAAAGAAAAATATGCTGTCGACTCGGTGTGTTAGTGATTTCACGAAATTTAAATGATCAAAACATAAATAAAATACGTCTGTCAGAACTCCTATGGAAGAAAAATCCATTCTTCCCGAATCATGTTTTTAATATTTCTAAACTCTCGGATGATTTCACTCAAAATAAAAAAAAACACGAAGAATGTAAAACTTAACTCCGCTATTCAAAAATCTCCAACAGAAACGAAATCAAAAGCATAAAAATTTACAGTAGAATGTCGAATATCCATAAACATAAGTCCATAAAAAATAACCCCAAGCTCCAACGTTTCTTACTTGGAAATTACTTGTATGTAATAAAAAAAATGTAATATAAAGTCTCCGTTAACCATTACACCTTTGACAAAATACAGAAATAAAGTAAAAAAAAAAAATAATAAATAAAATTCTTAAAATGGTTTTTTTGGGCAAGAGTTTATTATATTGTTAAATTAATGGTGACTGTAGATGATGTGATATGACTTAAAACCTAGGAAATAATCTCTTAATATATAATAATAAAATATATATAAACTAACCGAATTTTTCACATCTCTTACACTATGAAAAAAACAGATATATATGTTACGGGATGTCCAAATAATTTTAATATCTTTACAGGTTACATTCACGAAACAATTATTTATTAAAACATTCTTACGAATGTCCTCGTAATTTTAACGTTGAGAGATGTTTTGAATTAATTTCTGACATTATTATTAATATATCTATCAGATTTACTCATTTTTTATTATATAATTTTTAAAAAAATTTGCCTTTGATGTAGATAAATGATTTTTCATGTAATAGTGACATAAATAAATTCTATCACTCAGTATAATAATTCACAATGTACACATTTTTAAAAAATATTTTAAATCATTAATAATATTTCTTTTATTTTTTAAAAAAAAGCATGATTTTATATTTAATTTCTAGTTTTTTTTCCCGTATATTAAATAGGAAAATAATTGACACGATGTAAATTTTCATGTAGGCCATACTCCAAATTTGAAATCTGCCATTATTTTTAATTATTAAGACTATGATATACAAATTTATATCATGGATCTATATAAAGAAAAACTAACAGAATAAAAATATGTATTTGAATTAAAAAGCAGAATATTTTTCAGTAGAAAATAATTAAATGCACATTTTTAAAGAACTAAATTTAACTCATAATTATAGTCTCTCGGAAATTAAATATTTAATCGTTTTAAATTTTAATATATTATACACAGTGTATGTTCTTATATATATATATATAAATAAAAAAATTCTATACATTATATCATACCTTGACAGCCCTGTCCGAGTGATTCATAACCGGCCATGCATTTGCAACCTCCAGAAGGTAAAGTCCAATTGCCATCGCCTTTACAAAGAAGTCTCGGCGTGTCCACAATGGCGGCATTGGCAACACACTGTCCTTCAGCAGGCACTATAGCAGTCACTTCTTTTCCGGTAGGTGTAGAGGGAAAATATGCAAAATTCCTAGTTACGTTGGGGCAGGTAACGTAATATATCTTAATAGCAATCAGAGACAAACAAGCACCTTGGTCTCTAAATGCGAAATAAACGCCTTTCTTTGTAATCGGTATACTTCTGGTTTCGGTGTTAATGATCACTTCGCTAGTTGAAGTAAATCTTCCTTCGTCGGCTGCTATCCTGTCGATGAGTTTATAAGATTCTGGTTCCCATGGTGGGGGCTCTTTTGTGGCCGCATCAAATTCGTAATATAAAAGAGAAAAAGTCTCCTTGCACGACAGAGCCATACCGGGAAATAGATTACAGTCTCTCATGCTAAATTTCACTTCAATATACATTCTATTTGCTTCACCCCGCTCGATGAATGGTGTCCACAGCCAATTGTTGACGTTTGTGTACGCCACGTCACAAACCACGTACGATCTCCAGTTGATACCTATTTGAAAGTTGGTAAAGCTTTCCTCGACCCACTGAAAGAGAAAATTAACAAAATGTTAGGTTTTCTACCGTTAAAATTTCTACACAAATCCGCCTATTATAAATCTTACACAAGTTCTTTTTTCTGTGGAGGTTGTTTTTTTTAATACAGATTTCCCCCTCCTATCAATGAATATAGTTTAATTGCATTCGTTTTAAATAGCACGCCTAATATAATTTATTTGATTAGAAAGAAACCGACCACTTACAGATTAGATATCTCAATGACAGTTATACCAATTTATTTTTCCTTTTGACTCAGCGCTATATTATAAGGATTAAACACACTGAAGGAATTACTTCCACTACTTAAATCTGGTTCTCATTAAATCTAAACATAAATTATAGACATATTTTCTGTTAGTTTTAGATCAAGTAGCCATTAAGTTCTCAATAATTAAACAAATTTGAATTGCAAAAATAATTAAAATTCCAGAAGAAATATCGACAAGAAAACAAAATAAAATAAATATATAATGAACTTTTAATCGTTCATTCCTTATCAAAATTCGATTTTTGAAGAAACAAAATCGACATGATCGATCGCAGGAGTAACAGAACACCGTAACGACACTAATATATTAACTGTTCTATAAAAAATTCATACAAACTACCGNATTTAGAAAGGAAAAAAAAAAAAAAAAAGACTTTATTTCGGAAATAATAATAATAGTAACAGTAAAATTTTGTAAATAAACAATAATGATGAAAGCAAAATGGATGCTGTAAAGGATTATAATTAATAATTATCGCCATCTAGTTAAATAATAACTGTAAAGTATAATTACATACAGTTAATTGTTAACTGTATTATATAAAGACTTTTTTAAATATGTAAATAAAACTAATTAGGCTATATTTATTCAGTTTGTAAAAATAAAAGTCGAATCGAACCAACGAGAAATGGTGTAAAAATTTCTCCAATTTCTCGGAATATAAATCCCACTTGTCATATATAAAACAGAAATTAGATAAAGATCTTCAATAAAGATAAAAGTGCATAATAAAATAACATTCGATCCCTTCAAAATCATATAAAATTTATGCACTTTCAATAACTTTTACTCGCATAATAGCATATAAGCTAATCTAATATACGGTTATGAATATTAGCGAGGTTGCGGTGGAAGTTTTCGTCTGTAAAACGTGAACGTCGAACGTCGAGCGCCTCTATCTTCTAAGCGGCTCTCGACGTTCGACGTTCACGTTTTACAGACGAAAACGTCGGCCGCAACCTCTCTAATATATATATATAGAATATATATAAAAATTAACGCTATTTTTTAACGCATAAATCTAATTTATGAATGATAAAATAATCAGCAAACTATTTAAGAATATCTTAATTAAATGATATCTGTTAACGAAGATAGAAATTTAATATCGTTAAACGATATTAAATTTCTATCTTCGTTAACAGATATCTTAATTAAATGATATCTGTTAACGAAGATAGAAATTTAATATCGTTAGTATTATTACGCATGGATGAAGATCGATCTTAACAAATTTTATTTTATTTTTTTTTTTACATTTCACGCTTGATAAATATTTAAATTTAATGTAATTCAAGAAGCTTACGAGATGATATTTTGTTAAATATAGACTATAAAGATGTTGATATTTTTTTCTTTCACGTTGTAAATAAAATAATTAACGAATGCTTACGTTCAATAACCCTATAATTTCGATGTTTTTTTTTCTTTAATATATAAAATTATCTATAGGTCTATATCTGTGTTAAACTATATGACTAGCTTAACTATAAATTAAATTATATTAGTTTAATTATTGTAGCAGAAACATGCCGCTTGTAATTATCTCGTGTGATGATTTTATCAGTAATTCTCATTTAGTTTAAACTCTATTCGAAATCATTAAGTAATGACATTGGTCATAGATAGTGATTATGAATAAATAAAACAAAGACAGAAAAAAATTGAACATCGTCGATTAAGCGAAAACTACGTGAAAGGAATTTTCTAATTGAACAAAAGTATAGAAGATGACGTGATATTTATTACACGTCATCTTCTCTAGAGATAAAAATAATCAGGAAAAAGGAACAGCCATAAATTCTTAGACTATTAAATAACGATCGCATGTGTTTATTGATATCAAACAATATATATTAACTTGAAGCGGATCTATTTGTAGATATATATATATATATATGGCTGTGAATAAGTATTTTAATATATAATAATTACAGAATTTATGGAGATGTTCGTATTAGACAGCATTTATAGAAAAGCGTGTTACAAAGCAATTAATATGCAACTGAAAACACTAATTTAAGGAAAGGAAATATAAATAATTAAATAGTAATTACTTTTTGAAAATCGAATTTTTTAATTTTTTAAAAGTCCAAAAATAAAATTAACGTTTTCCATGAAGAAAGTTAATCAATCGTTCATTATTGCTATCTTCGTAATCAACTTATTATCTCATTTACTTGATGAAAAGTAAAATTTCTCTTAATTATGAGTTCTATTTTAAGAGAAATTACAAATGGAATATTAATGATTGAGCTTTATTGCTATTCTAAATTTAATCACAGACTAAAATAATTTATTCAATTATTAATTAAATTCTTTTTATAAACTCAATTAAGATTATTATGATTTTTATTCGAATTTATCAAAAATTCTGTAAAAAATCCACTGGTTTTTTTCCACTTAATTATTAAGAAAATAAGGGAATAAAATGATATACAGTATATCTTTCCTTCTTTGTTTTATAAACTGAAAATATCTACTTGGGAAAACATGATGATAAAAGGATACTCAATTTTATTGTTATAAAGCTAACAATAAAATTATTTTAATGTGTTCCTCTAAAAAAAAAGGGAAGAAAACAAGAATTATAATGGAGAAAATACCAGTTTAATAATCTCTTAATCCGATATTTAGTTATTGATTCATTGTAAGTGGAAGCAAAACATTGTTATATGCTTTATAATTCTGTATATATATATATATCTTTTAATAATATAAATTATCTAAATAACTTTCATTTGTTTGAATATGTCTTGTATGGAGAAGACATTGAAGATTTCTTGTAATTCTATTCAGATAATCAGATATTTTGGTTGCTTTTTAAACTGACTTTTAAAAATAAATCCATTTAAAAAGCTTAAAACAAATCAGTAGCAGCTTGTTCTTTTTTTTTAAAACTAAATATAAATTGAAATAAAATGTTATAACGCTAATTATATTAATTTGCATGTATAATAATCATTTAATTATATACACGAAAATAATGATACTAAATGCAATATTATATACTGCTTTTCTTTGATAAAAAATCATTATTTACATAGAGAAAGATTGTTGATACTTTAATTTTACAATAAAACTCGAAGAAAATAAAAATGTATTAGTTTAATTTCGAATTTAAATTTGTAATAAGTTGCTATATTGCTGTACCTTTTCCTTCTAACCTAAAAATTAAACACGTAGATGAGATCATGCGAAGAACTTCATAATTGGCTACATTCTACAGAAAAAAAAAATCAATAAACTAATTACATTTACAACCAAAAATTACTTTAATGTTTAGTTAGATGATTATTTTTGCTTTTAATAGAATAAGACTAATCCAAAACGGTAGTAATTTGTAACATTTGAATAAAAGAGCGTGAAGTAATATGCCTATAAATTTGCACATTAATCAAATTTATCCGAGAATGAATTGCAGGTAGCTATAGTTTCTAATTGCACTTTCAAAACGATTAATGCAGTTTAAGTAATTAACAAAGTAGGATATATATATATATATATAGCATTAATAAATTTGGTTGTCTACTAACATCCAATTCCACCATAGCCTAAAATAGAGAATGTATAAAAAAGAAAAGAAACTTTTAAATAATATGTATGCTTAATAAATACTATTAGAAATTAGAAAATTAAATGATTTATTATTCTAATTAACCATTGAAACTTGTGAATTTAATGTAAGTGGAAGAGGAAAATCTGATTCGGTTTACTGTTACCTCGAAAGTAAGCATAATAATCATTACAAGGCCAACCGATTATCATTATCCTTCAATTTTCCTATACCGTTTTAATTCAAAATTTCCGTTGTTGCCTATCCGTTAACGCTCAATAGTTTTATTAATGAGGGTCGTGATGTTAGTTGCTATATCTAGTATTAAATATTACATATATATATATACATTCTTTAAGTATATACGTGTTTAAAATTCAATTTAAAAGTTTAATAAATCTTACAAGTCTACTTGTATAGTTGATCGTAATAAAAAGAAAAGTTTATTGATTTTACTATGATTGAATGTATGATATTAATAGTTATATCTGGTTCATAAATTTGATTGATCGTGTACAAAAAAAAAACAATAACATGTAGAGATATTTTTAATTATAGCATTTGATACTATATTATAGCAAAAACCACTGAGAAATACAATCTTTATTTACATAAAACTAGATGAAAAGTTCTAAAACGTAAATAAAATAAAATAAATTTAAGAAGGGAAAAAAATTATGAAATAATTTAATTGTGAATGGCTATTTAAAATTCTTTCAAAGAATACTTGAAAAGTTAAATACGTAAAAAGAAAAAATATAAGCTAATAACGTATCATCATTTAGATTAAATTCAAAAAGACTGAAATAAAATCAAGTATTAAATCATTAGCTACTTTTAGAAAAGTAAACAGCATAAATAGATCTTGTTATTTCTTTAACTGAACAAAAATATTCCATATAATAATAAATGAGAAACGAATCCAGTATTTTCCATCCACATAATAGACTAGAACTACTAATGATTCACGGGAATAGTTATTAGTGGTGCAGCAATGTTCTTGCTGTCACTTCTGTGTAAAAAGTCAATTTGACAGGATTTTGCATGGTTATTAAGAGCATGTGGAAGTTCTCACTTTTTCTTTTATGCACTGTCATCTTTCTTCCATAAAGACTCGTAACGAGTATGTGCTAATTCTGTATAGTACTCTTCCATTTAAAACCTATTCAACAGCGGGAGATCAAATGAATTCTTTTTATCGCATCTGACTGACTTCCTCATAAAAGATTTATATATCATTTCAATAGGAGAATAAAAGAATGGAAAAATTTGTTTCTCTGGTAGATACTACAAAGTTTTTATATAATTAAAAGTAACTGGATAGAATTATGATAATAAAGAATATGGGTGGCCTATTATTTTTTTCAAGATTATATAGAGGAAGACAAAGGGTGGCCTAGCAATTCATTCCTTAATTATGAACAGTACTTCTGTATATATATAAGCTTACATAATTAAGAAATTATCTAGGTATAGAAAAATTCTTTCTTTAATCACGCATATATTAAATATGGTGATGAGAAAGAGGAGATGTTTGCATTAGAGATTTATATAACTTATTTAAAAGTAAATTTATAGGCTTGTCTTCTGCAAGTTTTAAAATCAATTATAAAGCTATACAATATATCACTCAGAGCTATAATTTCATTGCAATTTGCGATGGTTCTGTCATAACATACCCTACGATGTATTAATTGATACTGGATAATAAATATTACACCATCTAATCACTATCATTTGATTCTGGCTGAACATTTTCGAGATAATCGATACATTTATAATCTTCAACCACTCTCACCTGCATAAATTGATCATCTTAATTTATTTTATAAATATTTGTTAGGCCAATTTCCAAATATTTGACTTAGTAAGTGTTTACAAATATCATCTGCCGCGAAAAAGCAGCGTGCTTTTTCGCGCCAGGTAACCAAGGTAACTATTAAAACAATACAAACACGAATTATTATTAATTTTTTTTCTATTTAAATTCGTTTAATTACGAGAAAATTATGCGACTTTTTCCCTCCTGGTGTCGTTTTTTTTATTCGAATCGATTTTTAAATTACTATTTGAGTATTTTAATTTACTTGAAGATTATTTTAAAATATTATACCGATACGAAAAATTCTAATTTAATTTCTGTAAGTGTCATATTGCCTGCAGCACACTTCTCTCTCTTTTATAGACAAATTTTCAATGCAGCGAATCCCCAAAGTACCTTTATATATTAACATTGCTTTCATCGTTTTTTTTTTCCTTCTTCTTCTTCCACTCTTCTTACGAAAACTACTTTTGGTCAAGAATTTAATTTCAAAACTTTTACAAGCTTAATGACGTCATGTACCGGTACGTAGCGAATGTTAATTACCAGGAATATTAAAAGAAGAAAGATTTTTCCTTAACCATATTTAAATTGAAAGTTATGTCCGGGCGATTAATAATATTTTAATAACTTTTACACAACAATTTGTTTTCATATGTAATTAGCTTCTTTTAACGCTTAATATTTACTCGATTTACGTTCCTACATAATTTTTTAAAATGATAGAAAAATAAATATAACAACAGCAATTATCTAACATTATATTCTTTTCCAATTTTTGGCCTTGCATTTTTTGTCGCACTTTACTGTGTTATTTGCAGACAACAGAAAATACCAGGCTAATGGGCATCAAAGAAATGACAAGATCAACATAATCTCATCTTGTCAACAGAACTGAAGGATCAGAATCTAAGTAGAGACAGTTCAGTCTTTTTGCGAAGATCTAGCGATTCAAAGAATCCATAAGTGAAGGAGGAACGTCAATTTAATAAGCTGAGTTAAATATCCAGTTAGATAAACAAACCAAAAGGAAAAAATAAAAAGAAAATCGACGTTGTGTAGACCGAATACACATTATTGGATGCTTGTACATGACATATTTTACTAGATACGTATCGTGTTTTTATAGAGAAACAAGAACTTAACAATAGTCACTTGTTCGCAGTCTACTTAGACGTTTAACCCCTTCTCTATTATACGTACGCTTTCTTGCATCAAACTGTAGAATATTTTAAAAAGAAAATAATGCTTAAAAATTCGATTATGTAATTAATGCAAATGAAGTTGTTATGTAAAATACAGCAAATATTTCAGTGACGTAATTCGTCTCGTTCACTACCTGTTTTCATCGCTTCTTTGATAGAATCGGCGAGTTTCTCATCCTTACAGGTGTTACTTTAAATAGAGTGGATATTTATGTTTGTGGAACAACAAAGTAGTCTAGACAACTGTGATGAATGAGGTTACCACAAGGGAAAAGAAAGAATGGAAGGTAAAAAAAGGTCCCCTGCAGAGAATGACAAGACTAGATAGTTGTGGAGAGCTGGACTAGAATGATCTTCAGAAAATAACACAGTTTCGGATCGGTTCTCACTTTTATCCCACAAAATATGACTGCCGTTAACTTAATTTAGTAGGAGGATATCTAATTTCTCCCGTATTTATGTATTATTTGTAAGTAAATTTGATGTATATTGGTAAATTATATATTAAAAAATAAAGAAGTGGCGATTGAAGTGGTGGCAGGAGGAATCGATCAATTCTTATTTAGTTCGAAGTAATTGAGATATTAATAATTTTCAAAATGATTCTTTGGAATGAACTCGATGAACTTTCAGTTACGCCCAAGAAACTGTTATGCGAAAAGCTAAATTAACTGAAAAAAAGGAAAAAAAATTCTTCCTTATTAGCTTCGACATCACGTCCAATCCAGCCCAGTTCAAGGTTAAACAAACGTTGGGTCTTTCTGGAGTTGAGATTCGACTTTTGTTACACGGAGCCGCTGTACGCTCATCTGTAACATTCCTAGACTCTGTTCGCAGCATGTACAGCTGTGTATTCAGAACTGTAGACTTTTAGGTGGTGTACAACCCAACTCTAATGCACACGTGGTTTAGAACAGGTTTTGCAGGTTTTGCCTGCTCTCTGACAGACAGTGTCTTCCTTGGAATGGGAGTTATTGCTGGCTGTTAGGCATGTGCTTGCTTTTGTGTAAAGAGCAGTTTAGAAGACAAATGCTGATGAGATTTAAGAATTAAAATGGGTGGATTTATTTGATTCTATTATAATTGCTTACGATGATAAAACTCCATCAAAATTTAACATATAAAAGTATAATTCTTTTACAATTTCTTTACATGTTAATTAAGATAACTTTTTAATAAAAACATAATTTAAAAATTTAAATAAGAATGTTAATTCTTAACCGTCTTGTAACTATAAACATTCATTTATTTATAACTGTTTTAATTATATATATAAATAAAACATTCCTAAACAAATAAATTGTTTCTAAACTTTATGTCTATAATATAAAATTAAAGAGAAATTCTGTGTGATGTAAATACGTGTAAACAGATAAACAAAGAATTATTTTAGCTGTAGAATTAGTTGGAATTGCCAACAGAAAATTCTAGGATTTGACTTTAAGCTTGTCTGATCCCAAGTTGAAAAAGGCATTTTTAAAACATGTTTCTCAAACACCTATTTACAAGAAGAAAAAAAAAATAAAGCAGGTGATAAATAATTTACAGATTCTTTAATCTTAGTAAATATAATCATCTATCTGTTATTAATTTTTTTACACGTCCATTGATATTTTTTATTTATTAAGGGTAATGTGTTTTTTTTTCTTTAATTAAAAAAGTAGTGTATGTGATTAAATTTAAAAAATGATACAAATTAAAAATATATTTAAGCATTATAATCTAGTTTCTTATTACTCTAAAAACATGAGAAAATGACTGAAATGTAATGATAAACGATGAAAAATACTTTGCGAATATAAAAATTAACATACAAAGTCCCAAATGCTTAAGGGCAATAACAACAGAATCTGTTTGTTTTCTTGAAAAAAACAAACAATGTGAGTCTTGAGGAAATACCCTGGTTGTTTTTTTTCTTATTCCGATGCGTAACTAAGCACTGGCAACTGACATTGGATACTACTTCAAACGGACAATATTTGTTGATCCACATGTTTCTTGTCAAGTAATGTTATAGCTATCTCCTATGAAGTGACATATCGTCGACTCTCCTATACAGATACTGTTTGGCTATTCTTAGATCTTTCTTAACTTAGAGTATCCATTCATATCAATTTATAAATAAATCCTTGGCAGAATATTTAACAGGCAGTTATTCGAAGCCAATTCTTTTATACACAATCTCCCTGCATGCTAATTATGAACATCTATTTATTGTTGTTGCCAAATTTTAATTCGGAAATTGGAAAATGTTTGAGTCGCTTTACAACTTTATATGTATTCAGAGATTGTCTCAAGAAAATCATCACATTTAATTAGATGGCTTTTTTTTTCTTCTCATAAAAAATTATCTCGTTGAATCTTTGATATTTTATTAACTGGATTGTTCTAATATTAAATGAACATCCATCTTATGATTGATTATGTCTGCGGTTGATTAACAGTGATGTGCTTATAATGATGAGTTACTCCATGGCACAGTTAAGGATTTTTATGAATTCATTCCATTAACGTTTCTTTTTTAAAATATATATATATATATTTTTAAAAAAATTGAGTGAATATTAAGAATATTTAATTTTCCGCGTTTAAGAGAAAATACTATTTAACAATTATTATCTGATGATAAAATGATTTTAATCGGGATTAGTAGAGCGGAGAATATTCGCCAGTAAAATAAAAGTAAATTTCAATCAATTAGACAACAATGTGATGTAAGAAGAGGAGTTGGACTGGTCTGGTCTATCAGTGGGTCACTCACACCTGGCTATCTTCCTTTGAGAACTATGGGTATGGAAGACGAAGGGGGGAAAAACGTTGGAAACGAGTTGGTTTTGTTTTTGCGTTGGTACGGAACGTGCCAATTATTGGTTCGGGGTGCAAGTGGCAGATCTACACAGCTATGCACTGTTGATCTTCCATTTCGTAAAGAGAGTTTTGTGTTCTTTCTATGGCATTTCACACCGGTTCGCCTCGTTCCGTCTGACGAGACTAAGTTCCCTCTTTATTGTCTGACTGGAGGGTCCTTCAACTTTCCTACTCTATTTGTCTTGTAAATAAATCAGGATATCGTCAATAGAGTTAACCAAGCATTAAATAATTTTAAGATTATTTGAAATTTTTGCATAACGGACTATTACGTTTGGAAAGATAAGAGCTGCCGTTTAATCGTATTACGGGCATGGTCTGTATGAAAAGAATCCGCAGGTATTATATTTTAAACTGGAAAGTGGGTCGTCCTGGTCAGTGGAATTTAGAATGGATGTTTATCTCCCACACTTAACTTTCTCTGATGTTCTTGCTGGCCCACATCTGGTCATCTTGGATAACCTATTCATTGTTCGGACGGGTTTTCGACTCGTGTTATCCTGGTTTTAATCCACTCGAATTACAATGATGAGATTAAGAGAATGACGTATCATTCCGGTATTCATTAACATGCGGGTTAAAGGCCACGAACTGACCAACGGGCACAAAGTATAAAATGTTTTCACGCAAGTCTTAAGTACACAAGTAGGCGATTGCAATTAATCACAGACCAGTTAGACAAAAACTGGTTATTCTTAGTAATCTCAACCGTCTAGAGAGGTTCTCATTCTTATTCTTAACCCGCTCGAAGGAGAAAGCCGAATGACCCAACCGGCAGGAAAATAGCAAATTTGCTAGTGTACAATGAATTACAAAGGCGGGTTAGCCAACCGTGTTTGGTCAAAATTGCAGTAGACAACAATAGATTTTAAACAATGTTGTATCTGACCATGGCTGAAGCCACGACTGGCCCACTTTGACCAACGCATTGGCTAGAACAATACACACACGCAGCATAAACAGGTTTTGGTAAGTGGGGATGGAGCAACAGAAAAACTGATGTCTAGCCCGGAGCAATCTGCATGTCAGCACTGTAATGTAGATGACTTGGGCCACAAGACTTCTACCCCGTCACCCTCCCATCTGATCCCCCTATCGGTCCCTAGGGAGAATAGGATAGCATAGCCAGACTTGCATGGTCGATAAACTCGTACAAGTTCCGTTCACCTTGATATCCGTTCTAATTTAACCGTTGTACAAGATCCCTAAAGAATTCTTAAGCTCGCGTACAGCAATGCTATCTCGGTCTCCCCTTTATCGTCTGATGGAACACATCAAATATTTACGCAGGACTCATTACTTTAATACGAGGTAATTAATCTATTCCGTTCGCCAGGGATTTTCTCTTGTCACAGCTAATTTTCTTTATTCTTCCACCACAAAACGAATATTCTCCAACTTGGATGGAGGGGGACCGAAGGGGACGACACCGTTGAAAAAATGAAGAAAGAAATACGGTCACTGTACATAATTACTACTGGAGAAAATTTTCTAAAATGTTTGACAGCAGACGTATTAAAGTTCCAGATCGTAATTAACTTTCTGTTTCTCTTCTTAAGCAGTATCTTCTAGGATATCAAGAATGTGGACAAGGAAAAGAATTCGTTTCGAATATAATTGATTGAGATTCCTGATATCATTTACCAAGCCCAACCGGAAATTACTGATCTGGCAAGTAGGAATGTTTGAGATTCGTAATATTTAAATTACTCTTACAGCCTTCTGGATTCTTCAGCAGAGACTTCTTCATCTGCCCAAATCTTCTTAACACTTTGCGGAAAAACCATTCATTACTCCATTTTTATAATCCCATTTCAAATATCTAATATAAATTGTGACTTGGGCCATTTTCAACTTGCCAAATGCTCATCAGCTCAACTTCCAAAACCATCAAAGGTGTAAGAATTTCAAATTTTCAAGGGATTTCAATGGCATTTCTTAAAAATTTAAGAATTTCATTTCAAAATGGAACACGTTTGATGGATTTGCGTGATTCCTTGACCATTTCTACCATTGTTAAGTCTTGTATTGATGAGTTATAAATGGTCAACTTATGCGTTCTTCGCTTTAATGTAAAACATAAATGTAGATAGATAACAAGAAGATATGGGAATGTACTCATCAATCGAAACATAATGATGATGTCATCCACGAGGATGATGATATCCATCATGTCGATAGCCAACTTCTACATAACGTACGCTTAACAAATCGACCCCAATGATATTTCAAGAAGTTGGGATTTAAGGCATTTCGTTAGAAATGCAAACTGCTATGTAAAAGAGACAAGTTTCATCCACTAAAAGATCATTTAAATTTTTCTTCCTTTCAAAATGTTAATTATTTAATGGCGTAAATTCGTAAAATGTTTGGCTGAAATCCAAAACAATTCACAAAACGACAAGAATTATTTAATTATACGAGTAAAATACCAGCAAAAAATTCGCCACTTAGCATAAATTTCTACGTCATATAAATACTTTTGTAAATGTAATAAAAGAATTTCGAATGTATCAAAGGTGTGTGTGAAGTCTTTCTAAATATTTTAAAAACATAATTGCACATTTAAGACGCTGCTTTTAATGTATTAAAATGGATATTAAAAACTAAATTATTCTACTTTATTTTTATTTATAAGCTGAAAAGTAATATGAAATCTTACAACAGAATTTACTGTGATTTACATCAATATATACAGTCATTTTATAACCATGTAAACAAAGTTTTGCTAGTAAAATTATATAATATATTTATGAATTTAATTAAATTATTTTATCATTAAATTGCTTTTGTAATGCAATATACTTAGCTTAAAGAATGTATAATTAATCCCGATTCACTTCAAATACATAAATACCATTTATGTTACCATTTTTTTTTTTAATTTATAAATTCGATTTAGTTTAATGAATCCATTTTAATGATAAAATTTTCAAGAACCTTCAGAAAGAGCCTACAGCTATCCAATTTAGGTTAAAGAGGCTAAAATAGGCAAACAGTTTTTTTCCCTTTCCTCTTCCCCTGACGGATAATACCCTGTATGAGATTTTTGTCTGGTCTTTTTCATTTAGCAAATATTTCTTAAAGAGAAATATAATAATGAAGTTTAAAAGCAATTTCGAAGAAATGGATGCATCATTTCATGAATCGCAATGACTGTCTTCGAGTACGTGTGACTCAGAGATGAAGAATTTTAATTTTAACTACAAAAATATGTGGTTTTAAAGATAAATTATTGTATTTTGACTTGTGCTTTCGAATTCAATTAGTTTTTAAATAATTTATTAAAAGTTTGTAGCAAGTTGTATAGATTTGTAATGATTTTAGAAGTGTTAATTTTCATTATCCTACTCCTATCAATATCGATTGGAGCGAAACGAGTCTGTAAAAAACAATATATACTATTGATTGGCTCTATCTGGATCTTTCTAAGGCTGGGTGCAATAAGATTAGGTGTGTATGTGTGCACGATTCACCCCCACCCGATCCGAGTTCCCTATCGCAGGCGTGTCTTGACGCATGCACCTGCCATTCCCTCGCAGACCACACAGCACAGTACAGCTTGCACGTGTGATGTATAACTGCTGTCACAACCCCTAGCTCACTACAATAGTCTCCCCTCCCACTGTCACCAAAAGGTCAGACTGGGTCACATCTTGACTTATTAAATCACCGACTTCGTTACATTATGAAACAACTAGAAATATTTGCAACTTAGTCGAAGGTTGGAAAAAAAAAACCACTCCTCCCGCCGACTATTCATTCGAATTCTCGGAAAAAACACGTTGACTATTCGAAAGATAACTGAAATTTCTATTAAAGATAATCGATTTTCTTATAAATAAGACGAAATGCCAAGTCATTCAAGTTATTTCTTGTAACACAATTATCACTAAACAGATAGCAAATAGTGAAGTTAGCCATTTATACAACTTTAGTTTGATGATAGCAACCCCTAACGTGGGCCAACGGCTATGTTACTTACTTCACTTAAAACTTGGTTAATTTATTTAGTTGGCAAATATTTGTGAGAATCTTTATATCTCACACATCTCCAGAAAAATTCCTGTTAAATATTACCTACCACTCGCAACCTCAAATATCTTTCCAACGTTTACATCTATTTTATGGATGATGTGATTTTGAAAGGTAAAAGCCGGTTGTAAACATCATCTTTCAAGAGATAAAAAAAAAAACAAGCATGAAAGAAAGGTATTCGCAAGTGAATAAAAAAAGAAAAAACTCCCAACAGGTTAAACTTATAGGTCTCTCCTTAGCAGGCATTTTTCTTCCAGATTTTGATATAACTTACCTGTTCAAATATAGTTTACTTGAATAGGTAGAAAATAAATGATCAAGACTGCAGAATCGATTAATACCAGACCGACCACGATTACGTACTAGTATCTGCACGCGAACTATAATATTTTCTGGCCACCGCCATTTACCTAGTGACGTTTGGTGAATGATGATCAATCCTAGTGACACACGGGACAATCAAAGTTTACATGATGGCTAACTCTTGCTGGAACTTGTCCAGAAGTCTTAATAGAGGTTGAGTTTTCTATCATAAATCAGCATTCCCAACAAAATTGTCAAGTTCTTTCGATGAGAGGTAACTGTCCCATGATTCTTTACTTCCTGAAGCCATTGGAATCATTGGAGCGTAACACGTAAGCAAACAACGATTTTGTATCATTGTTTTTATATCGCTGGGTTCTATGAACCTAATAAGAATTCCCAATAATTGTGCGCTCCCAATTTCTGATCGAGTACCCATCGAATCATCCATAATTACTTCAGTAATTTATCTGTATTAGAGTCCATTGGTGCATGATGAGAACTCGGGTGATAGGAAGAATTTAAAGCAACTACCAATGGCTAGCCATTCTGGCATCTTCCAGACAACTATTTACACTTAAGGCATCCTATTGTTAAAAGGTGATTATATTTCCTAGACAATACGAAGCAGTTTATAAGAAAAAAAAAACGCGGTACATTGGGGTGTTGCACCTAACCTAAATAGGGGATAACGTCTCGTATGCGCTTTGGTCAATTTACTACAAACATTACAGATATTGTCCATCGCGAGAGGACTTTGTCCAGCTGTCTGCTTAATTAGAATCGGTTGCACTCTGTACACACAACTTATTAAAATGATCAAAATTGCTGTCTGGCCTTTATTGCCATTCGAATTAGTTGTTGTAGCATTATTTACAGATGACGTAGAAATGAGGACGAGCCACGTTGGAAACATTGCCGAGCTCTACTTCCGATCTTGTCGACTAACTTCCGGAGAGTAGATACATCCGGATGTGGGAAGTATTGACACGACCTCAAGCTAGCATTGCTTTCTACAGAAATTAAATTAAGCACTTTCCAGATCTATCTGAAGGAGGATGTACAGGATGCTCTCTTATTGAATCTAAGCCGGCCAAAACAAGGCTTTGGTGGAAATAAATGCCTAAATTGGAAAATAAAATAGATATCGGAAACAAGTTTGAAACACATTAAATAAATAATGCTGTTTGGGTTTTACTTTTTCGATAAAAGTTTATATCCGTTTTACTGGAATCGCTCGTTGGAGAGAAAAGGATTTTTCTTTGTTTTATTAGATGAAAAAGAAATAAAAAATGTCATTTTTAATCATCCGTCAATGGTTAAAATTGGAAATTGTGGAGTCGGTATCGCTATCAGAGGCATCGATGCGGCGTGAAATGCATTGATCTTTCCCATAATAACTTCTTTGATTCGTCCTTGATAGAGTCAGTAGAGCTTCAAAGTCATCGGAATTCTCTGTGCTTTTGTTTCTTTCCATCCGGTATTTAGTTCCACTACGAGCCGCCAGATGTCCGGAATGCCCAAGTGGAAGCCCCCTTAAACATACGGTGAGCAATAACACAAAATCAACAGACATGCCCAGATATTTAAGGCAGAATCTACAATGGAGCCGCCCGGGGGCATGCGCCAATTCCCCACCTGGAGTCTCCCCTTACTGTAGCGGTACCTCCCTGATTACTGAGTGATGTCGGGGGGCACGTGCAAAGGGAGCTGACCCGATGTTACATTACTACACACTCCCTACGGTTTCAGTTCCAGATGTGTGGACATTGGCGTAAACCGTGAAGGGAGACACAAATTCGGTTTGTTCCAAATAACTAGGACAAATAGTCTTAACGACATACCAAATTATCTATGTGTGTGTATATATATAACTGTACATATAGACGAATGAATGATATTGAGGCATAGTTAAAAGAAATGTGGGCAAGTATTGTTGATGAAAATCACGAAAACTTAATTACGTCGGTCGTGTTTCGTGATCCTGGTGGAAAATGTCATCGAAAAAAGAGAAGAGAAAGTCGCAGCTCCCAACAGGTGGTAAGTTAAAGAGAGCGAGCAACCGAGAAGGATTTCTGAGAAAGTCGACCTTATTAAAAAAGAAGCGGAAAGTCGAGCGTGGGGATGAAGCGGGCAATAATAGTTGCTCTTTGGGTTTTGGCAGACCGCCTCCCGCTGTGCGAAACAAGCGGGGATGTGCCTGTCGACCCATCCTATCCTGGGCGGACAAATCGTACAAAGATTGAAGCGACTTTCACTAATTCCGTTGCTCGGTGCGAAACGAATACGTTCTTTCTATTTACGTCATAAAGGTTATGTGTATTTGTAGAAACGTATATATTTTTACCTCGTTCTAGGTTTGTAGTGCTGACATCGCAACAGTCATTGTTACGTCTGGTTTTATCGGGTGTGAAGCACAACCACCTCCCCCTTAAAATACCACTGATAGTTGTTTGTTTAAACTCAACTCACGACTAAACCTGACCCGGGGCAAGGAGGGCCTCCCTACGACGGAATTCTCTACACAACGGACGTCATACTCGCATAGGGACAATTCTACTCATAATGACATCCACTCGTAAAACTTACAAAGAATGCAAATCTGCCAACCAAACACTGTACTATTATTACCGACCACTTTTGGCTATCAGTTTGTTGATTGGCTATTAAAATGTAACAACTCCTGTTAGCGCTATCAACTTTTAGACTCATCTCGTCTGTCAAGGACACTTTTCTTATCAAACACCGACCGTGCTGTTTATAGTTTATTGTTACTACGTTAGAACAAAGAAATGTGTGTTTTAAGTTTCGTGTTGCATGCATTTACACGACTACAATTAAAATCAATGGAATAAATGCTTGTTATCTTTAAAGCAGGTTAAAATGGTGCCGGTGCTGGCTATTGCCAGTTGCGTGAGGTTACAAGATTCAGTTGACAGCTGCCAAGCGGATATGCGATGTATCAATGGCACATGACTGATTCTACACATGCTGAAGTATGACAATTGAAAAATTAATAATTAACTTACCACTGCCATCAATAATACAGGCTCTTAACGAGGTAGATAAGCGGGAGAGGAAAGATTCGAAATATAGGCGGACACCGCCGTGATAAAGCCATTTTAAGAGTAGACCAATTTATCACCGGCTCCAAAATATATTGGCATATACATATACATATATATACCTTTTTTTCCGTACCATCAGCAAAATTTATAGATCGATACGCAATCGATGATTCAGAAGAACAAAATAAAATAAAAAGATCGAGAAAACCGAAATGAAAATTCCTTCTTTCAGTTCTCATTTTGATGCCAGTTTAACCGAAGCATCACTAAAACGTAAGAACTCTGCGACTCTGCCCGAGGTGAACTGTTTGCTTATTATTCTCGACTCTAGAGATTATTGAATATCAACTCCCGAAGGGATCATGCAATATTCAATACCGTGTGTCAGAATGACAAAACATTTCGTTGGAAAAAACATCTTTTATAAAACCTCAAATATGGAAAAATAGTGATGGGTTTTGAATCATTAAACTCTTGTGATAATCTCTCGCTGTTTCACCCCTTTCAAGATAAAACAATCTGATACTTTTACCGGAGACAGCGGGAAATCTATCAGAATAGACAGTGGCAAAATACGTTTTTTGCATGAAGCCTTCGAGATATTCTTCCGTTAACGAGTTCCTGAGGATTTCTTATACGTATACTTAGCCTATATAGAAGAAAAACTCTATGCACTTTCTTAAATTCTATGCCATTATCGTGTAGTCTTTTGTAAAACCTCAAATATGGAAAAGTAGTGATGGGTTTTGAATCATTAAACTCTTGTGATAATCTCTCGCTGTTGACCCCTTTGAAGATAAAGCAATCTGATAGATTTTCCGCTTTCTCTAGTAAAAATATCAGAGTAGATAGTGGCAAAATACGCTTTTAAAAATGAAGCCTTCGAGATATTCTTCTGTTAACGAGTTCCTGAGGATTTCTTACACGTATACTTAGCCTATATAAAAGAGCGTAACGATGTAATTTTGAGTATAACAGTATGTGTACTTTCTTAGAATCTATGCCATTATCGTGTAGCCAACGTTCAATTTTAAGAAATATGCCTTATAGACGTTAAAATATGAATGGTGCGACGTATTAAAAAATCGAATTAAGCTTACGCTTCATTTAGTAATATCATTTTGACCTTTATAAATGATACACGTCCGTATTGATACAACGCAACGTAATCGATTTAGACGGGTAAATGATGTAAAGAAAAATTTTCTCGTCTTTTGTTAAATCCGTAACCAACGAAAGGATGATGATGATAGCGACATCATCACTAAACAATTAATTATAAAATGTATCATCACTAAAGACCCGATGTAGACACGCTTGCTATTTTTAGACCTGTTTATAGAATGAATAAGTGGGAAGGAGGAACTGGACCTATACATTTTTCATGCGGCTAGATCAATTTATTTCGTTATTATACTAAATATTTATTTAATTTAAACGAGAATTTTTTTTAATTAAAAAATTTCTTAACTGGATAATTAAAGAAGGAGAAAACTTCTAAGTCGACTGTTAAAAGATAAAACTCGATTCCGAGAAAGGTTAATCAAAATTCAACCTATTACTCATACCAGTCGGCATGTAGTTCTATATTATCTAATTTTCTGATCAGGATATTACATACCATATTGTCTAATTTTCCCAGGCTTGGAACTTGGAGTTTAAACTCATAAAAGTGCATTTACATTTAATTAAAAACTTAATAGTGTTGTTTAGGAAAATTATCAACGACTAAGATTAACTGGGCCAGAAACAAAATTGTTATTATAATAAAGAAACCTTCGGACATTCAAAATCCAAAAAGTACAATCGCACGAGTGTAATTATTAAAGATTATTATTATTTGGGGTTATCTTAAGTTTATATATTCCTCTGAGTTTTGTCATTGTTGAAGAAAAGTTGTGACAGCGGATAAGAAGGTCTGTAGCCGTGGTGAGACAAGTAATACAAGTTTGCAAAGTAGGGCGAAATCAAATTTGCCATTGTGATAAGATCGTGTTCAAGTAAATCGAGCCTGTGTGACCTACTTTGATTAATCTTCGAGTGAAATAAGATCGAAAAACTCGAGGTGAAGTGGCCTACTCGCTCTCCGTCGACACCGATCTAACAACACACAATATATAATATATATATATATACTGTATAGGCCTATATAAAACCGCTACACTTGTCTATAATGTAATTAGAATTGGAAGGTAACTCGGTTAAAAATTGATGAAAGAACAAACGCGTTGGTCTGCCTCAACAAGTAGGCCCATCAACAGATTGCAGTGTTCATCTTGCCTACAACATTGTAAACTTTTCAAAGCTTGTTTCGATTCTTCCATATAACTTAGGATTATCGGATTTGAACTTCTTTTCAGATAAACTTAAAAAGAAATCGATAGAACGTTCTATTTTTATATATATATTCTTTATTAAAACTTAAAACTCTTTTTAAAAACTTTAACGAGAGAAAATTTTCTATTTTTAAGTTACTTGATATATTGTTACAAGATTTAAAAAAAAAAGTTTTCGATTTTTAAACACTAGAAGAAAGAGGTAAAGCGATGGTCTGGGTTGCTATATGACAAATTTTAAACATCGTAAATACATTGTAAATCTTGATCAATAAAACTAGCTCTATAATTTGTATCATCTTTAATCGATGGGCGATGTCCTTTGCTATTCTCAATGGGCGAAGCGTTAATTTTCTGATAATTACTTTTTTATGTAGCGATTACATAAGCAGTTTAAGTAGAAAATTTAAAACTTGGCATGGTTATCCCTCTGTTTATATCTCATACAAGGCTACGCTCTTTGCGGTTTCTTTTGATAGGTTATTTACATGTGCTTAAATCTTTAGAAACGGAGGGAATAACAAAGTATTTTTCTATGAAGAATAGAAAATAGCCTTGATTCCGACGTAGAGAAATGGAGCGGGTGACTTCTAGCGGGTGACGAATAATTCAAAATATAACACGGACAACACAATATGATCAGAGTTTGGCCGAAATCTAGCGTCGCATATCCTGTTAGTAAGGATATAAATATTGAGGATGTCTAGGTGTTAGTAATCCTTGTTTTGTCCCTCAATCGCATTGAATGCCACCAATTCATCTCCATTCACGTACATGCTAGCTCAGGTCCTGCTTTTACAGTCATTTGTCAGTCCCCCAACTGGATTAAGGCTTCCCATTTATATTTTCCCCTCGCTTCATTGCCGAGCCAGGAATGCCTGGCTATTCTATACTCCGGTGTTACTCCCCTAACCTCGTGTTGTTTCCTATACAGATTTTAACAGCACCTGTTTACACAATGAACGTTTTAAAAACTGTAAATCCCTTATGACTTACTTTCAATAAAACTATTAAGAAATAGTGGGGGAGTTTTTTGATTTACGTCGGTTTCTGCCATCTACTTTGTAGAATTAAGTCTTGTTTACTTTAAAAGAAAAATAACTAGGAGGAAATTACAGGTAGAGTCAGCGATTGTAACCCCGGGCAATCCTTAACTGCGTGAGAAAAACTTGTGTAGAAGCACGACAACCTTTTGGTATTAAAACCAATCCAATTTATCTCCGGCTGGACGAAAATCGCGTACGAGACAATGACCCTACGTTAAAAACACTAATTTGGTCGATCCGTGTAGTCTAAACATGTGTGTTTCTGTCTTTCAAACCTTCGTAATGTGCGAAAAAAACCTTAACATTGTTGTGTAGAGTCCAAGAAAAGGGAATTACTCACCTTGCCTGCTTTGAGATGTCGAAAACAAAGTCCAAAATAACGCCAAAAAGCAGACAGAGCGCTTAACGCCGCTCATGTCGAGTACATGTGATCTGGCACAGCCACACAACTGCAGCACTTGTGTGACACTGCTACCACTCGGGATGCGGAGCCCCTCCCACTCCATTCGTCACAGCTGACGCCACTTCCGGTATGCGCTGATTGGACCGTTTCCAGACTAAGGTATGAGAGATGTTCACATGTTTCGCTCCGCTTGATGAGCTTGCGATTCACTCAGCGTGGCTTGGCATTGTCTCCTCCAACATTGCAAGAGTTACACATTCCCATTAGTTCTCTAGAAAAATAATCCTTTTTATTTATTAAATATTTCAATTTAAATTCCGTCAAATTAACTCGTTTTTAAATAAAAAAAAGCCCACTTCATTAAATTAACAATGATATTTAATACACAATTTTTTACAGTGGGGAATTTGTTTATTACACATTTAAAATGTCATTCGGACCGCGGAAGGGACAGATATGAAAGAATTCCAGATAATACATAGAAGAGGTGCATAGTTCCAGCACAATGTACGAACTAAATCAGTAGCCCGGACTAGAAACTGCTGTGGCGAGAATATATTGAAATTCTTTCAAGGCAGAAAATGACAAATATCTGAAAATTTACCCATGCGAGTTGATCTTAGGAGTCAAGACTCTTCACATATCTAACAGAAATTTTGATCTGCTTAGTCAGGAAATATATAAAAAGAATAATAATAAAAAAGAAAAGAAATATGTAAGAGAAACATATTTGCATATAGATGAAAAGAAGATTAGTTGGTGTGTCCGAAAATGACTAGTTTACAAGATTTACCGAGAAATACCGTTGATTTATCTTTCTTTCGACTTTAATCAAAATAATGATTTTCCTTGCCTTACAAAATTCCTTGCGATTTTTTTTTTTCCTTCCCCTACTGCTTTATCCTTCTTCTTCTTCTTCTTAGTACAAAGATATTTTGTTGGAATTTCTGTTATATTTGCCACTTCGTCGTTGTACTTTATCGTTAAATTGAAATTCGAACACCGCAGTAGGTCTATATCGTGTTCTAGGTACAAAGAAGATTCTCCCAACTGTAAAATTACTCTCTTAAAATAGGATGATGCCGCAAGTATTGGTGGCAGTTGACAGGATATTGTACGCTTCCTAGCTAAATTATCAGCCGTAAATATGTTTTGAAACGTTGTAGTGACAGCTTGATTCGATTTACATGGGCACTTTATAATTAGAAAGCCTCGGACACTTTTTATATTCTGTTTTATGGAAATTCCACGAACTCCAGAAAAAAAAAGAAAATGTTGTTTATGAAAAATTTGATTTTCTCTCGATGTATTGCCTCTCGAGAAAATTCCAATTCGCTAGAATTGTTTAAGCGAATGGGCCAATTTTAACAAGACCAAGTTTTAGAAAGTAGCGGAATTAGTTTTAGAGTAATTTATAATTAAAATATGTCCATTTTTCGTGTGGAGATTAGTTTAAACCAGGCGTTCATTATCATATAAAAACGATAGCAAAATAGTTATATATAAATGAGCTTGAATCATCCCTCCCTACCCTCAAAATTCCCCAAAATTTCTCCGACGAAGGGAAGAGGAGTTTAACTAGAAAACAATACAATGTCCATCTGTTTCTCCCTCAGTGTCCAGATGTCACCTTTTGTGACATCACAATGCTAATGAGCTCATGTGACTCAGTCTCAGTCATCTACTTTGTTAGGCCGAAACCTAATACTTATTTAACTGGTTTTAAAATATATCATGCTCTTGTTCGACTGTGTAATTGGCTATGTGTTGGATAAGCCACATTATAACGTCTTTACCTACTATCATTAAGTAATTGTGGTCGGGGGTAAAAAAACCGGGCTTTATCATTGTTGACACACAACCGATCGACCATCTGTTTCGCAAATCATTTGCATCCATATACAATTTAGTATTTATTTAACTGCAATGAAAGATTACTCATTTTTCTCCACCCAATTCTAACATTAAAAATTCATTTTATAAATTACATATTTTTATATTAATTACAAGTAAATAAATTAATTAATGAATTCAATATTTTTTATGAATTTTATGAGAGGAAAAATGACCTTTAATCGTTGACGAAAATTATTTCTTTTAATTCATTTAACACTCGTGGGTGATAAGTACAAAATGTATTAGTGCAAAGTCCTACTTGACTCCACAGTCACAAAACAAGAACTCCTGCTGGTAGGTAGACTGAAAGCAAATTAACAGAATTAAGCTGTGAAAATTCAAATTTCATAATTCACCGAATGTAAATGTTCCGCGGTGAAGATCTATACTTTGCATTCTTTCGGCGTGTTATTAAAATGAGGTGTATATAGACCCGTGTCCTTGTGGCCATAGAAAATGGGTAAAATTACCCTGCTGATTTGTATGTTGTGTGCCAATACTTCCCCTAGGCGCAGATACACCTTTAACTTACCCTGCTGTCGAGCTTAGCACTATGAATAACAACTGCTCATTGTAAACTAATCAGGTGATTTCTATGCATTACCTAACAATAGATGTAGAACCAAACAAGAGTCTGATAAAAGTCATGACCTTACTATAAAAAAAAGCCCTCTGAGGAATCTAAAATAGTTGAAACAGTTTGGATTTAAAAAAGAAAGAAACTTCTCTGGAAAAGTTAAAAAAAAAAAATCTCTAGTAGAATAAAGTAAGTAAATTTTACCCAGTTTTCTTGTGCAGGCATCCTAACCTCCATCAATCTAGAGAAGCTGTAGTAGCACAATTAGAAACAGTCCACCGATGACTTTATAGTCTTCCTAATGATTTTATTGCTTCAACCACCTGTGCTAGAACACAATAACATCCAGCAATAGCAACCCTACACTCCAAACAAAGGGTTGGTTGGAGGCATATCCCACCCTACAGCTGCCTCATAAATATATCATTTAAGTAATGTACTTTTTGAAACAAGAAACATTTATTGCACGTGTTTTAAATTAAGACCAGTTCAAATCAATTTTCCTAATTTATAATCTCATAAGCACAAACGAGTTATATATGTTTTCTGATAATTAAACAATCAATATATTAGCAAAAATTTACCCAGTGTCAATGAGTCATCTCGTACACAGTACAACCATTCAAGGTCGTTCCCCAACGTTCTTCACCTTTTTTTTTTTAAAGAAAAAAATTAAACAAACTACAACAAAAGTATTCGAATCGAACAAGATTTAACTGAGTTAAAGAGAGGGAGGGAGGAAAGTTAAAAAAAAAAAAAACATTTTAATTTAACTCCGGCTGATAATGATAGTAGACTGGGCTGCTACGGAATTCCCGTTATATCATTTATCACGCCCTGTCCCTATCCCCAGTTGCAGGGTCGTACAGACGGGAAAAAGCGAGTAATTAATATAAAAGCCATTTCCTAGATACTTAGCTTATTTACCATATCCCTGACCAAGCCAATCCTGATAATGTACCTTACTGCTCCGATACCAACAAAAGAGAGGAATTTTACATTTGAAAACCTTCCTTCTAACTTCGAAATCTTAAAAGTTTATCTAAGAATTAAACACAGTAAAATAGAAAGTTCTTAAAGAAACTTTCGACTATTGTTCGAACAAATCCATTACTAATGATAATTTCAGAAACAGAGCTGAATTTTATTGAAAAGCTTGTTACTTTCATTACTTTCAAAATAGTCTAGTGGCATTATCTTCTAGAGGAAAAACTTCTTCTTCTTCTTCTTCTTTTTCGGCAATTTATTCATCTTTTAAATAATAATCCTGACGTATTCCAGGCATTAACGGTATAAAAGTGGGGCAATGATTCCAAATATTCATATAAAAAACAAACAAAAAAAAGTAAGCTCGATACACTTCTCTTGTTTATAAGGGACATGCAAGAAAGTATTGTGATGGATGAGATAATTTTATATTCATCTACGGGGAAGAAAGACCAAAAATAGTTCCGTCCTAATGTATAATTTAAATGTCTGGAGATCAGGAAACGTATCCTTGACGTCAGTTGTGCCGTTGCAGGACCTTCTTCCGTTCTTCTACTAACGCTATACCAAAGTACACACGCTCCTTAAATAATTTTTAACATTTACCAATATTCTTTACCCATCCGGATTGATTCTATGTTTTGTTGAGGGTATAAAATATTAATGGCAACAAAAATAAAAATAAATTTTTTAACAATCAACACCGTAAATTGAACATTTTTTCTTTTTAGTACCCAAGTAGAAAAAAATCCAGCTGTATTTTTCTACTAGAAAAAAATACAGTTTTTTGCATGTAAAAAATGTTAACCGGAGTTTATATTATGTAGAATTTTTGAGGTTTTTTTTGGAGGGGTGAAGAAGTTATAGTTCGTCGCTACCTCACTAGATGGTGCTATACCGAAGTTGGTGCGTAATTTAGAGGATACCCTAATTATGTGCATAAGTAAGTGTGACTAATTTTACTAGTTTGACTAAATGGTAAAAAAAACCAGGTTTAAAAAAATGAGAAGACGAGCTGGCGCGCATCAAAGACCTAACTCGGGGGAGAGGAAGAACCCTCTCGGGAATTAACCGCTCTCCATCTCGACGTAATGGCAGAGAACAGGTAAATTGCCGTCTATTTATACGGATACAACGGGCAAGTATTTATGTTTATGCGACGTTTCTTGTGTTTTTTTTTCGAACGTATCGATTGATAAAAATGCAAAGATGAGGATTGGATTGGGAGCCCTTATTTGTCACCTAAATCGTCTTTAAGCCATCATGCGTGAACTCTATATTTAGCTGCGGTAATCTCTTAACCATTTCTCAAAGGAAATAAACGATTACGTCAGAAAAGCAGATTGGAATAGAAGACGTAGTTTATCAAGCAACAAGACAGTGTTCTTAACTTAATGAGAATCGAAGCTAAGACGTTAATCTGCAGAGTCCATTCTTCGGTCGGGTTTTGCGAAATTAGGTGATATCTCGTGGGACAACACTTCTTGCACACACCATAGACATTGAACTGCTATCATGAGCACATGGTGTAGCTGATCAGTGACTCAACCATGTGACTAAACCTGGACTGGCAATCAATGAGGGGGCCTGAGAGCTGCGACGTCGACGATGATGAGGAGTTTCCGAGTGAAGTGTTAACTGTGATTAAATATACCTCCTCCATTAACAATGCCACTTCTCCTATATTTAAACAGTCGTCTTGTTTTAATTGAGTTTGTATATTTATTCATGTTAATAACTAGATATGTATGATTTTGTTAAAGTCGAAAAGTGGGTTGGCAATTCGATAGAGTTAATTTGATGTTTCGGTAATGACATCGATTGAACGGGATTAACACGTTCACAATGAGATAATGATAATCGATTAAACTGCAACTGTTAACTTTGTTGTTGGCTTAAGAAGTCATGCAGCTAATTGTATGTTTAAATTTACCCTTTTCTATGTAATGAATGCAAAAGAGTTATCGAAATTCTTCGCTCGTATCGAGTTTATACACAAATTATATTCTCCGTTAGTTTCTAACTATCACTTGAAAGTTTCGTCCAGTCGTCTGGATTCATGACGATATGAGACTTAAGTTTTATGGTCCATAAAGTTTAATAACATCGATTGTATCGTCGAAAGCGACAATACGGGACTTGCATATCTTGGGAAAAGTTGTGGCCGCATTAACATCAATATAAGCATTTTCGGCTTGTTGTGTTAATTTTATGTAGGCATTCATATCGGTTGCGGTCCTGCTTTATGTTGCGTCAAATGTTCCTAACGAGGCTCCTTGACAACTGTTGAGTTTTTCGAAAAAGTTTTAACGATCACTTACCACTAAAATTACCGATGATAAGCCGCGTATTTAAATTACTGCGGGCTTTACGAGAATAAAGTTCGCTCGAATCGGACGTGCAACGATAGGAAGGCCACTAAATGCATTATTTGGAGAATTTATGTTTAATTTGCTATTATAAATATCATTGGGCTTAAAGAACTGGGCTTTGTTAAGACGATGTACTCATTAATCTTTGTCGGGCCCACAATTGAAATGTTTTAATGAGCGATTATGTACAGAACGGCCTCTCTGCAGCAACACGACACCCATGTTGTCATCATGTCACCGTCCGTGATGTAGTGGGCAGTAATTGGCGCCCTTCTATTCTTCGCACTCAAACAGTGCATGTTCTGTTTTTAGTCAGCAGGAAACCCTCAGTTAAAGGTCACTAGTTACGGCGCCGAGTGAGTATTTTATCCATTTATTTACTAAACACTACAAGATTTTACGGTGTAAAAGTCAAATTATCGTGGTCGATAAATAATATTATATCGAAATTATCTTCCTCCAGCCGACAAATTTAAAAATTCGAAAGAGTAGGACTAAAGAAAGGGCCAATCGTCAGCTGTTAGATCGAGGAATGCACCCAATTAAATCACCATCCTTAATGCCACCTCACTGCCCCCAAATCGAGTATCCCCTTCGGTCGTCATGACAACGCTGACCCAACGACGGGTGGTCCCTGTCACCAAAGATTTGAAGCATCCGTCTCTTTTCCCCCGTCCCTCGTGGGGCCAGATATCCTTGGAACCAGACTTGATGTCTGGACACGTAAGGCCTTTTCACCGATAAATTCTGTAAATTCCGAGACCAGCTCCAAACCTAATTTGGATAATTAGCCTTGTTTATATAAGGCCCTGAATAAGTTGGATACTAGACACGTAGCCGAGTAGATTGAGTTATTATTCCTGAAAGATTCTGGTCTAATGAACTGATTATCATTCATAGGAGAAAGCAAATTCGACAAACACTATAAAAAGAAAGCGGGTGTCTGGTAACCATAGCAACAGATACAAGAGCAGGTGTATCCAGAGCTGCATTGTTTCGACAACAGAAGGCGATTGAAATGGTTGTTCTCATTTTGATTATTGGAAATGCCTCTTTTGTTTCTATTATTCCTTTATTTGCTGTGTTTTTTTGTTCGGATAATGCTCTATTTTTAAAATGGGCGCTTCCGACGTACTCCTTTGTGTAAAAAAAAGGAAAAAAAAAGGAACTTCCAGCTTATTGGTTTGTCACAGCTTTGGTATGAATTAAAAATAGACTGCTCCTTATTACTTGTGCTTATAAGGATTTACAGAAACCAAAACAAGTCGGAAACATTACAATAACTAACATAAATGCAACGATAGTTGAAAAGGAACGGTTTTTCCCAAAGGTGCTATTCTTACGAGCTAAACCTGGCTGTGATTTATGACATTCAACTGTTCCTTCCTTCAACACTATCTCCTGCTTCACTTCCCGTGTTTTACCAGATATTTCCTCGTTTGTGAAGACGATACACACCAAATGTTGCACTGTCCCTTCTATTAACGCTATAGTAACTCCAATAGCGCATCTCTTTTTTACCATCTTCGATTTTTTGCTTTAGATAAAATTTCCTCCTTCAAAAAACGAATAGGACGATTTCGAAAACAGCTTGAATGGAAAATAAGTCGCTAACTTGTAGTATTATTTTCAAATTTGTACGAGTTAAACCCGTGGTTCCATGCGCAAAAACTTTCTAATAATTCGTATTAAAAATTATGCAATTTTTTTTTAATTTTTAATCTCGCAAAAATAGTATTCTAGGTCGTTTTTCTGAAGCTAATTATAAGTCGATTTCGAGAAAGATGGAGGCTCGTCGGAGTGAATAAGGAAAGGGCAAAGGTGGAGCCGTTAAATTCGGCTGATAGATTTCTTTTTCTCTCTATCGGGCATACAAGCTAAACGTGTTTATCATGAAATGGAAATGTTATGGGCCCTATGCTGACGAGAAAATTCATTTGTTAGTGTTGTTGGACTATGTTCACTCTCTTAGTTTCTGAATAAAACATGAGGCTTTCTTAAGTCGATGGATGTAGCTATTTCCGCCGGCAAAACTCTTATGGGAAATAAAAACAATCTCCTTTTTATGCCATTTGATTCCGAGGCAGACAATCTCTATTGTAATTCTTCTCCTTTTAGGGAAATTTTCTTCTAGTAAGAGTTTCATAAATTCGAAAAATCATTTAATTGCCTTTTTAAAATGTTATCCATTAGATAAGTTTGATTACATTTTAAAAATTTAAACGAATTTAATTCGTGACTTAATCACAATATTCTTGCATCCCTAATTGCCATATTTAACTTTCATCATTTATGAGCCAGATGATCTTCGTAAATGCTTATATCGATTGCGGTTTTTATCAGCACCGAAATATCATTTAGTTTAATAAATTACTAACTCAACAATACCTTTTAATATTAATCATTTGATACACGATTCTCTTCTTTTTTTTATGTGCCAATGATTATCGTCATTTCTGTCTATAATTCCTCTTTTATGATCTCCATTGTACGAGCCCCGAGTCGTCAGAACGATTTCAATGAAATTTTGCCTTTAAGAGTAGACTTGTCGATGCATAATGCATTGAAGGTTCTACTCTTAGGGGCCAAATTTCATTATCCGAAGCATGGAAACAAAACGCATAGCGGGAAATAAATAAAGAAATGCAATTTTCAAGAGAAACTACTATTTTCCCCCATCTTCCCCTCTCTCTTTCTCTTCAAAAACAATTTCTGTAAACAAATGTAGTCTTGTTTAGGCTTTCTGTTTATACGCTTGGCTGAAATTATAAAGAAATATTATTATTATTATTATTATTTTAAAAATTTAAATTGGATGCTTCTATATATTTATATATTCATAACTAAATATTATTTCGTAAAATTATTCATACATAAAATGTAAATTATAATTTAAAAGAGGCGTGCGCTTAATTTTAAACTAGAATTTTGAATTTTAAGTATTCGAATTGAATATTCGAAATGGTGAAAGTGGGGAATAACCCAAATCCGATACATTAGCTCAATCCATTTATTGCCAAGAATACATATCGATGCACAATAGAATCCTCATAGTTCATCCAATCATGGTTCATTACTGTTCTCATCCACATGGACGAAAGTTAGTTCTAATTATCACTAACGAGCCATCCAAATTGTCAACAAAGTACGTTGACAAGGTAAACGACGGGAACCCGGGATCCGGAGCTGCTAAGCTAGTTGCAGTCTCTCAACGAAGTTAGCAGATCTCGTCTTGGTGTTTCTAAACACAATCATCTCTGCAGGTCCAACAATGCTGGCAGCCCTATTGACAGCTCGGACCAGATTGGAACCCAACCAATGCTTATCAAAGAGACACACACCACCAGACACTTAGTTCCACTAAGACATTCAATTGAATTACGTTATTCTCACAAGACTTTTCTTTACTAATACTTCATTCACTATAGTCTGCTACTAGACCATTCGATCGATCATAATTCTTTCATTATCATGCATCCGAAGCTGAATTTTATGGATAAAATCGACTGGCGCGTATCATCAATTCGTTAGAATTCCGCTCTTCTTCTTCTTCTTCTTCTTTTTTTTTAAAAAAAAAAAAGAAATTTTCAAAATTAAACTTTTGTGTGGCATTATAAATTTTATCATAATATTATTTTTATATCGGGGCGAATGCGGTGAAGTCAAGTTTGCAGCCATCTCGAAGAGCGATCGATACGGAGTTTTGGCTATGTGATCATCTAACAGTTCGATCCGCTCGTCCGTGCTGATCAAAACGGCATTCGAACGATTAATCCGATTGAATATGGGCTATTCTATACACCGAGGACGTAGAATTAACTTAACATTCCCCAACCAAAGAATAGGCAGAGTTAACTATTGTAGATACAATCAGAGATGGAATTTTTGGGAAGTAGTGAGTCGAAACGTGAATCGACGATCGACGACTGTTTATAATAGAGATTAACATGTAAAAGACTCATATTCTCCTCCTCTAATTGATGAGTTCATTTTAGTTATTGTAAAACTAAACAGAATTCTATTATCTACATCGGCACCTCCATAATATAATTTCGTGTTCCTTTGAAACGACAATGGACGGTATAAGAGATATCATCTAGCGGTTGTATAGTAGAAAGTTACATAATACACTTTTTTAAAACATAAAAAAAAAAAGACAATCGGAATCGAATTTCTAATCTCTTCGGTCAGATCGTCGACTAATTCGCAATTTATAAATTATTCAAGTTATGATTTAGGATAGATAAGGATCGGTGGCCAACGAAATTACCGGCTTCTAACACGGTATCAAGTAGATTTATCGATTGCCTATCAACCTGTAAACGCTGTATCGATCGGTTCGGTAACAGTTATCGTACTAAGAAGTGATATGTGAGACCGATTTCCAAATTGTCAATCGCCATTTTTTTTCTAACGACGGGGTGTTAATCCCGGTTATCTTTCTAAGTAAATTTCTTGGCTTCGATAATCTTTCGTCCTCTCTATCCAGACCATGATCCGATAAAGGCTACTGTCAACAGTAACCGATAGAAGTGTCTATTTGCCCACACAATAGTCCCAAGTATTGGCAAAACAACAATTGCCAGAAGCTGGCTATTCTCGATAACGTCTTCGAACGATTTATGTACAGAACTCCTCCTTCCAAAAAAAAAGATATTACAACTTGCTTATTATATAGAAAAAGTTCCCGACTTCCCGGAATTTTGTCGTCTTAAAATTTGCATTTTGGCTCGTAAACGGGTAGAGGAGCATTCCTTTAAACAAAGAAACGATAGGAGTTAAGAAGAAGAAGGAAAAAAAAGCGAGTCAGAAGTCCGGACAGACTCGAAAGTACAACGTTAGGGAAAGGAAATTGAAGCGAGACAATTTAATTGGAGAAACAAAGGGAAAACGAGAGACGTAATTCGAAATTTGTAACTAGTATAAATTTGCTGACAAGTTTAATAACGTGCAACGAGCCTCTTGTGTAAATTACTCATTGTCCCAGCAGCCGCTCGCATCATTATAGGGCATACGTCACAATAAAAATTTCATTCGGTACGAAATTTTCTACCCACAAACCGTCAGCAATATATCTCACGGCTTTCATTTATTTAGCGTACTCTTCCATTTTCCAGCACCGAATATAAATTTGGCACTAAATCCACATTCGCCTGCCGGATTAAGAGATGCAATAAAAAAACCTCCTTTATGGATAGATAGTATTTCATCGCCATTTTTTTTTCTCTCCTTTGCCGCTTTTTAAACATCTAATCTCTCTATCGAGATTTATTTCCTGCTTACTTTCTCCATTACCCGAATATACTGCGCATAATTAATATTCATTTGCAAAGATGCTCCCCCTAATGACGTCACTCCTCCAGCGCATCTTTTCCTCCAGATCATCCTCCTTTCTGGCATCCAAAAATGCGGTATTAAATCTCTTCCGGGCCAATCGGAGCGAATGAAATTCCCAATTTAATAATAATTATCCGGTCCGAATAAGGCTTATTGCACTAGACGGAAGCTCCTAACCGAAGTAACAAGCTTTAATTTTGCTTGTCCTGTGTTGCACGAGTGCAGAAGGTGGATGAAGACGCGCCAACGAAAGCTGTGTATCGATATAACTTCTGTCGACGAACGCTCGACGGATCATTCACTTAATAAAGGCGCCAGATGTTGAACTGACACTAATCTTGGCGCCTTCTTAGGTAAATTTCCAGTCGTCCTCTCGTACGACACAAGAGAATTTTGACAATTCTCTTACGACTAGAAACGATTGTCTTGCGAACAGATTGAGTCAATTCAATATCTTTCAGTTTAGAATGACGTCAATTTTAGACACAGCAGAAAAATGTCCCCGAGAGCGAAGACCATTCGAAATTTTTCCCTATACAAAACCCCTCCTACTCCTACTGCTACTACTTTTTTTTTCTCATATCCAGATAATAGTTTCTGTCAAGTTTTCTTCAGCCATTGTCAGTCTCCGCATCAATTCGGAATCCCAATTTTTATTTTCCAGTAACTCCTTTTGTATCAATCTGATTAAATTAATTATTTTACAAAGAATTCTTTTCATTTAACAAAGTCAAATATTTGATTTAGTACCGTTATTTCTTAACATATAAAAGAACTCTACAACGGGAACACAATGAAGAGCTGAAGATTTTCCTTCATCCTCGCCATCTCTACGGCTAATTCGATTTTGTAAATAGTTAGACTTTCTACGTTCGAATATGCAAACAATTTGTTCCGGTGTCCAATCGAGCTCCAAATAGCTAATTCATTATCGGCATTCCCCCTCCCCCCTGTTAAATCTCTCTTTAGATTTGCACTTCATCAATATCCAATCCACTTTTCTCTGCCCTATTTTAATCCTTCCATATTCGTTCTGCCCTAACAGATTAGCTGATTTTAATCTATTTATTCCAATTATAACTAAAATTTTCCAAATAATTCGACGTTCGACCGACTAAAATACTTTTCATTCGACTATCCAATGCGATAATTAATTATCGTTAAAGGAGTATCGTTTAATCCATTTTCATTTAAAGTATTCTGGGGTTTTCGACCGTCCAAACACGCAACAGCTTTTAACTTCTTTATTATACTTACACGTAACTCTATATATCAAAATTAAGTTAAATAACTAAATTAAAAATGCCTTTTTATTCCTTCCTCACCGTTTTCATCTTTAAAACACATTTAAATCTCTATTATAATTTCAAATTTTAAGTAAAATATATGTGAAATTTTTAATTCAATTTAAATATATACTCGAAATCTCTCTACATAAATAAATTTATACTGTTTTTAAACAGTCTAAATACGCTATAGCCTATATTAATATTGAACTAGTTACTCAGGCCTATAAGAATTTACGTAACTAATATAAATATAAGCCTAAATAAATGAAATTTTTCCTGTAATTTCTTATCAAAATTTAATATTTGTCAACAATTCGTATCTATATTATTCTCATCCAGTTATATTCCATCGATTTTTATACCTCATTTAACCAAGGATAAATTATCCGCATCTATCATATTTTAAGCTTCACACAAAGCAAAAAAAAAAGGGAAAAAATTATATTTAAAATCAGATAAAATAAGCATTTACATTATAAAATTTACTTACATTTTTTTTTTCTTAGAATAAACTCTTATAACTATATTTATATCATGGAGAATTTCCTATATTCGCTTCGATTTACGAGTTTAAAATTCGCTCGGAAATGCACGGAAAAATTTAATCAGCATATTTTAAACTTTAAAAAAAAATTACATAATAAATTATCTCTTTAGTTTAGTAACCAGATAAAATTAATCGATGCTCCTGGTATTTTTTTTATATTGATATATATGTTTTTTCCTGCTATCGTTCTTGGTAGAATTTATGTAATTGGTTCGTACGTGAAGCATAGAAGGAGCTAGTTCATCTGCTCTCACTAATTGTACGCCAGTTATTTATAAGAAGACAAAATAATTAGATTTTCTTAGAATTCAACGAAGCGTTCGATCCTGTAGAGATCAATAGATTTTTAATTTAAATTTTGTAGCATTTATGCGCTATTTGTAACTTATATTTTGACTTTCCATCTCTCTTAATATTAAATATCTAAATCAGTTTCGGTTATATTCGATTGTCATTATATCCCGTCTCATAACTAATTCAATTCTCTTGTTACACAAATCATACAATAATCCGATTTTCATTCCTTATCCGTAACACAAGGCTGCAACTATCTGTGTGTGTGTGTTTTTTTCCCCTCTTTTCCTCACTTCTAACGCTTGGAAATTATCCGTATACGCGCTAAATTTCCAGAAATTTTCCAATGCCAGACATTAATCTACTTTCTGGAAGCTCGAAACTTCTAGTCTACAACAAGAAGATAATCGAATAACAAATTCATTCAGTTCTACACTACAATGGAGACAGAATTACGTAGCATGTGATTCTGTATCATTATGGAGGAACATTCTGAGCTAATCATAAACAAACGCCCTGCATACACTCTCTACGGATCCCATTTGCATTCCACCTATGAATCCACTTTATAAGGGTTATCGAATAGTTAATCCTGTTTACCCCTTTTGTAACAGTTGTGCGCCAATGATTCATTGTTATACCGAATATGGAACTAAATAGTTAATCCAGTTTATGGCCGGCGATATACAATGTCCGTAATGGTAACTTATAGCTTGACAAATTTACCTTCTAGCCTTATATTTTGTGTAAAATATTCATTTTTCTATACGTTCCGGGTGAGAAAAATCTAGTAAATATGAAAATTTCACTTAAATATTACGGTATTACGTACAGAATTTTCAGTTGTTAATATACTGTTTTAATTGAAATCTAGCCTATTTAACTCGATTTTTTAAAAAGAAATATGCCTTATAACAATAATACTTTATATTATTTGACTAAATTACTATAAAATAATTAAATTTTTAATTAATATTTTTAATATTAAGCCCCCCAAAAAAGTAAATTATTACTAGTATTTGTAAAGCGCAAAACGACATACAATTCTTTACTAAATTCGAATTTTTAAAATTTATTATTTATTCTAAAAACATAGAAAAAGACTTATCCAAAAATAATTCAACTTTATTTACGATATTAAATAATTAATTGAATTTATATATATGTACAGGGAAGAAAATGATAGCAATCTATCAAACTTACCATACTACAATATCTGTAGTTTCTGTCTAAATATTTCATATAAAATATTAAATTTTGTAGCCAAAAAAAACAAAAAACTATGTATAATACATTGTATCCGAGTTATTTAGCTGTAGAAAATATCAATTTTTATAAAGAATTGTTATTCGAAAATGTTGCCATTGCTATAAAATTAGTGGTAAAAGTTACGCGCCATAAGCATGTTGATGAAAAATGGCCACTGTCTCATACATGTTAGATTTCAACAAGTTTAAAATGACGTATTTTTCGATTTTTCTTCAAAATCGATAAATAGACTCACATAAAACAACAAACAGTCGTCATTTTTCTATAGAGAGAAAAGTAGGAAAGCATTTATTTTAGCGTAAACACTCCAGACATTTAGTTGCAGTAAATTTCGTAGCGTAGGAATTGTTCGTTTTTCAAAGGATTCGAGCAGTCAAAATCTATCGCCATGTTCTAATTCACAAGTAAATAGAAATGTCTTGACTTATAAATAGCAAAACTATTTAATATTCCGCAACTCCACTTACGATATCTCCTAGTCTCTCTCTCTCTGCAAGTATAATTTCCCTTTGAGACTAACAATTCTAGCTGATTAGGAAATTATATCAGGGATGTAAGTAAATTTTGTGGAAAAATTCAGCCAATGGGGAGACGGAATAAGTTTTTAAATGGAAACAACAAAGGGAAGAGTCTCGAGAATTTGATATTCAAGTAATACAGAGAAAATCGAATCAGACAAGCGACTTCTAAAGCAGTAAGGAAAATTTTTCTCTCTTGCTATTTAAAGTGTTTGATCAAATATTTAAGCAATAATAAGACTTCTCGCCTTTTTTTTTTCCTTTCAAAATTTATGATTTCTACTCCAAGTGAGTTACTAAGTAATTCTTACTCTGCACAACTACATAGAGTATAATTTCACTTTCAAATGACTTTTGGCTTCAGCTGGAGGAATTACAATCGCTATTGATAAGGTGGCAAGAAATGCAGACCGAAGCTCAAGACAGATGTCGAAGCCACTTCCTAACATCAAACATTGACTTAAGTCCAGCGATCTTTGCTGACCGCAGCAACGACAAAAAAATACGATGGAATTTCTAAAGTTTGATGAATAAATTTCACCGTTTTGTGCCCTCTTAGCAATTTTTTAGTCGAGTTAAAGAAGAAGAAAAAAGGGGGAAAAAAGAAAAAGTAATTCTCATTTAAGCTCGATCCTTTTCAATCGTACTCGTTAATAAGATAGGATGAATTTAATTCCATTGTAATTAATAAATGGCGTTTAATTGAAACAATCCGAAAATCGAGGCAAGAGAAACGGGACTTAAATTGTCAAACAAAGTCGTGCAGTTTCCTTCTCAGACCTTTGGCTGTCATCTAGATGACTCTTTAGATATGTTTGCGTGCAAAGTCGATCAGCTCCACCCCGTTCTATTGATAGGAGAGTAGTGGAGCCATTGGAGTCAGGAAATTACATTTGCGTTGTAAATCTCCTTTTTCTTACCCAATAATCCCCAGTTGACGAAGGCAATTAAAACCAACACTGTGAGCTAAAGACTATACGTCCTATCAGGTCGATATGCCGTCCCTTCCATTTTGCTGTTAATCCCTTTCGAGATAATCATTTAGGAGGGTAGACTGTAATAAGCGAAGAGAAGCTTTTTTGTATCCGTTCCAAATGAGTTTACGAGTCAAACGATTGCTGTCACTTTGATTGCCAAGATAATTTAAATGTATCAACATGTGTGTCCGACTTAACGTTGTTTTCTGCAAAAACAACCAATTTATTTATTTATTTTGTTTTTTACTCGTGCATCCATGTCCGATGGGCGAATTTTTCTTCTTCTCTTTTATGTCCCCTTCTTGAATTTCGCATTTAATAAGGTTATCAGCATCTCCCGTCTGGTTGTCTGTGCGCGGCATCCATTTTCAATTCATGATATGTTTCTCGATTCCGCTTCTTGTTTCCAAAACATTGAAAATTTATGTACTAGGTTATACGTCGTCACCTTTTTGACAAAGAAAAGATTGGAATGTCTGGAATCCGAACAAACTCTGTAACTGCAGTATGTGTCAACGTTTGGGGTGTGTGACAGCTCATTTGTCAAAGTGTCCCAGAACGAACCATTGACCCGCTTATTTGAACAGGTGAAGCAACCAATAAGAAAAACTCTTATTTTTCTTCATTCGTCTACTATAAAACTTTGTTTTAAATCGTTTAACCATCGATTAAATGCAAATATTCATTAGTTATAAGTTCATTAGCATAAATCAAGGACGGGTACGCATCACAAGTTTGACGTCCAGAATAAAAAAATTGACACCAGTCAAGCATCCCGCTTATTAAGAGATCTCAAAAAACAATAAAAATTGTCTCGGTACAAAGAACGTTCCGATTTTTTTTCTTAAAAAAACTTTACAAACTTTTATTTTAAATATTTTAATGGGCAAAATTTGCATTAAGTTTTAATAGCACACAATCTGTTTAATTCTTCGGAATAACTAAATATTTTCGCACGAGTTTATCGTTTTAACAACTTAATTTTGCATAAGGTAATTATCGAGTGTAGGAACGTTGATAAAAGTTATAAAATCCTTATAAAGCATTAATTAACACGTGAAAATTTGATCATTTCCAGTGAGAGAGATGCACTGCTTTATCTTTACAATGTCCGAAAGTTCATTCATTGATCATACGGTCGTATTAATGTGTTGATCATGTGATATTGTGCAGCTGGTGATAACCATGTCTAAACAGTAAATTTATGACCTAGTTAATTTTTATAACGATTAAGTTGACATTCTAGGAATGCCAACTAATTTAAAATTTCGCATCGATCCACCAGATTCTTCATAAACATCGTTCAAAATTACTTTATTAACTGTACTAACAAGTCTATCGGTATCTAATAAAGTGGAGATTTTAAAAAGAAATTTAACCTTTAAATATTTAATTTGGCATTTTATTTTAGGCGATAAACACATAATCCCGCTACGAATGAAGCAAAAAAATCATTTAGTCGCACTTGAAATATTAATAAGTTTTATTATAACATTTCTATGTATATCACGAGAAGCTATAATCACTTAGGCAATGCAATTTTAACAGTCACTTCCCTACTTAAACGTATTTTCCCCATCACGCTAATATTGATTGATACTAAAGTCTTACTACAATACTCTTTACGTTATTAATTTTCGATATTTTAGTAGTTATCGAGTGAATTACTTGGATGATACTGCACGCGTTAATCTACAATGAATAATTCCTTAATAGTTTAGCAAATTGTATATTTTATATACGACTATTTAATATAGATTAATATAACTGGGGATGATTAATTACACCCTAGTTATAGTAACGCCGGTTAATTTTCTTGGTAAAATTACCGATCGATGTTAGAGTTATTATTTAAATTAGCACGTAAAGAGCATCCGGTAAATAGTATAATTAAGGAAAAACCCCTATGAATCAGAGGAATTCTCTAGTGGCATTTAAATCCTGATCAAAGTATTGTAGATTGTAGAATATTTGAAAGCGATGACAAAAGAAAAAATCCGTTATATGTCGTTTTCTGTAAGCGAAAAGCGAATGTTATTGGTCATTAAAAATATGGTAAGCACTCGTAAATGGCAACAAAAATGTCCCCGCTACTATTAGGGAATGGATAAATTTCGATAGAATTTTTATTTTTTCCGTGGAATTTCTAAAAACGTGTCGGTTTTTTAATCAGAAAAATCGATAAAACAGGTCCAGGGTACTTAAAGAGAGAAGCGAAATTGGTAGGTAGACCCATTATCATTAAGAAGACAAAAATGGGAAAAAGTCAAGCTATTACCCGTAGTTAATATTGTTAATAGACGATAGTCTATAATTGTAAAAAAAAACAAGTTCAATAAATAAGACATTTTTGGCTATGCTTGTATTATTTGACAATAGATCTGTAATAAGACGGCCTCTTTTGTTTCTCTATTGAATTCCATAGTTGAAAAACAGTTTTAAAACCCATTACCTTGGGTGAAACAGCGTCCATTTGCAATTAACTGGTGGTAACTATAAATTACTGACAGAGAAGATTGCAACGTTGTTGTACTTTCCACCGAACCGTGGGCTGTCTGACAGTAAATGGGGAAACATCTACAACAGTCTGTTGTTTGACTGGTTTCTCTTTGCCGAGGTAGTCACCTGATCAAATAAAAGCGAAACTATACACTCATATATCATTGGGGAGCCAATGTAAGCTGACAAGTAGCAGAAATTCGCCGAAAACCTTCTTTTTGCATTTTCGGTAATGTTGGCCTTTTAGGCTTAAACTGTTTGGTAGAGAAGAAAGGGCATTTAAAGAACTGTTGACTTATCCCATCAGCTGCCTGAAAAACCTTTACTTTATGCAACTAAGTTGTTTGTTAAGCTGTCGGGCGTGTCGAGCTTCTATACGTATATATTCAAAAGGTGTTTTTGTCAAAATACCTGCACATGCCTCGGCATTTCTGTAATTAAAAAGATTTAAAAAAAATAAAGAAAAACTGGGATTTTCCAGAAGCCGCGAATAATTTCAATTATTTCTATTGTCGACTCGGCGGATTTTCTCTCTCTCTCTCTTTTTTCTAACACGTGATTTTTCAATTAGTTACGCCTGCGGGAGGAATTGTTATTCAGGAAACGAAACAAAACAGAATTTAGAGAAGGAGCGTGCGACCATCACTCGACGTAATTGGGAACAGCACGCGTTCCGTCCCGGATAATTCGCTTTATTCGAACTTAAGTGAAAAATCTAGCCGTATTACAAATCACCTTAGCGAAACAAACAGGAAAAAATGAAACTAACGAAGGAGAATGAAGTTATCTCCGCCAGTCAGGAATTTGATGTTAAGGAGACTGGATGGGGAATCCAGCGGCGACCAAATTAGCCCCTAATCTCGAAGCAGCTTTGGACTCTCACGAAAATGCGTGCCATTAGATGACATTGCGTGATTCGTGACATCACGCGGTGAACTCTGACCAACGTAATTATGTGCCGAAATCTGAAACGGGGCACACCTAACAACACTACATTAAGTAAAGCAAACAAACAAGACGAGGGACGGAATTGGGGATTGTACCCAATGATTATCGCATACTTACTGGTCGATCCGAGAAATGGTGGGTGGAAAATAGCCCCATATTAGGAAGTCAAAAGATAGAGACGATCAAGCTCACTTGGCTGCTATTTAAAGTCCTTAATATTCAAACTGTGGTTCATACTCCCACTTCATTGTTAGACATGCTCTTGTCTCCTCCCCCGTCTTAGTTCATAATAGTTTGCACAGAAATGAATGAAAATTTCGCTTTCTTTCTTAAATTGAAAGCTACCGGTTACCGTTTTCACCATTTATTATATGCACTTTTTTATTTTTATATATGTTTCCACTGGCGTCCAAACAATAAACGTCTTTCAAATATCAAAAAATATCTTACCGACACGATCCTTAGATCTGGTTGATTAAATATTCTTACTTTAAAAAAAAAATCCAGCGTGGAAATTAAAATAAAAACAGTATGATAAAGGGCCAAGCGACATATCTTTTTGCAGGACTTGTTTATCCTGTAAATAAATAATACGCATTTGCGGGAGGAAAGATAAAAGTTTTGTTTCGCCTGCTAAAATACCTGACAAGCTGTATCTATTCCTTGTACTGGATGGTCCAAGAGAGAGAGAGAGAAGCCAACGACTGATAAATGGGTACATTAGAAGAGAAGGCTTAACTACAACACAAAAATTCTTACTTCGGATCATGGCAGAGGGATGGCCAGAAGGAAATCCTAATTCTCCTGATTTAGGAGCTACTGGAGGAGTCTGATAAAAGGAGTGTACTTCCGATTCGCCGCTCTTCCAGATTAATTTTAAATACGATACCGGCAAAGCTTTATAATTGTCTATATCTAGCATAAAATCCATTTTAAATTCCTTTAAATGTAATTATTTTCTAGACGAAACTTTCTATTCCACAAATTTAATTAAATTTATTATCATTATCATCATTAAAGTAAACATGTTC
Organism: Centruroides sculpturatus; assembly: GCF_000671375.1. NCBI lineage: Eukaryota > Metazoa > Arthropoda > Arachnida > Scorpiones > Buthidae > Centruroides > Centruroides sculpturatus. The sequence continues at coordinate 265,560 of NW_019384520.1, forward strand.
AAATTTATTGTATCATTTAAAACTAGAAAAATCTTGCTCTTCTTTTATGTTTTAAATAAATAAAATTCTAATTTATTGTATTGAAAACAAAGTAGATTTTTCTTTTTTTTTTTAAAAATAATTTTCTCAAAAATTGAAATAAATATTTGGAGAGATTTTATTCTTTATTTTTTATTTTTCCAGTGCAATCATCTCGCCTTTACTTCCCCATTATCGACTAAATTTGCATTTTCCGTTCAAGAAAGTGATAAAAGATGTAAGAATTACCTTTGTTACCTGACAAACACGCCGAACTGATGTTTAATTAGTTTCGTTTTACGAAACTTCATTCGCAAAAATAGTTTTTGATTTGTTTATTCCAAGACAAGTTATATATTTTTGCTTATGCCGATGCGATTAGCTCTGCTAGAGAATTGAAGAAAAATATTTCGACCTTATATTTTCCTTCTAATAAGATCTTTGTACGATCATTTCTGTTAGACTTACGTTTCTAATGTACTTGTTATCGTATCAAATCAGCCTACAGGCAAACTAAACATAGCGAAAAGCAATATCTATCTTATTAATTAATGCATCTCTTACGGAGACAAATATAAAAATCCCCCCATTTTTTTTTTAAACTCCCGTTTACCGATGTAAATGCGGATAAATTATTTATCAACTTTTACATTATCTTTCGGGCAATCTTATAACGTTAAAAAAAGAAATAAATAAATAAAATACGCCGCTAAAGGTGGAATGTGGCTAATGCTTTAAGGAAAAAAGATGTATAAGTTATATATTGTTGCTATTTTTATAATTATTACAAAGAATATCGTATCGATCGTGATGATAAAAATCAGTATCATCGACTTCATATTCAGAACTAAGTTTGAGAAGAAGAGAATCATAAAGGTTGGGCCAATTTGGAGAGGAGCCATACAATACCAGCATAGATCACTTGTTAAAATACGATCATGTCAACTATCTTAAGGGGATCATTACTTTGGGTCAGACCGTGTCTTTTTTCCAAATTCCAAGACCAAATATATGTCATTTGTATAGGAAACATTGAGTACCTGTGTTGCTTGCCTATCGTATATCTTCCCGATAAGACTCGCCGTTTGTCGACAACTTTGTCCTTTTTGTCTCGAAGATCTTTATCTACCACTTTCCCAGCGAAATTGTCCTCCAAATAGCGAAAAACAAAGCTACTACTCGTAAGAAAGTAAAAAAAAAAAATAAATACAATAAAATAAAGAAGAAAACAATATAAATCGTTTATTTTAAATATGAAGCTTCGAAGTTATGCACCCCGACGAATCGTCAAAATTTATAAAGCGGGGAAGACGGATTATCGGATACAACTTTTCACTAAAAATTAATGATTGTATAGACGTTTTCTGTTAGTGGAACGTGAACAAAATTTGAAAACATCTAAGGAATTTTTTTTTTTAAATAACAATCATTTAGAGTGCATTCGTAGGATTTTTGTCTAGTGTTTTTCCCATCGAGTGTTTAATTTATAATAGAATATTTTGAATTGAAAGAAATGCAATTAGACGATTTGAATTATCAGAGTAATGTGTAAAATTCCTTAAATAAAAGCTAATTATATATAAATTAGCCTAGCGTTGGGAAAATGCAATTTTAAATGAAGATTAGTTAAAGGAAGGCAAGATTGTATTGTTAAAAGAGTCTTACTTGAGCCTCCTACGGCCGATAAGGATCAGGGAATTATCCTACGATTATCATTGCTGCGGCGGTATGTATGCCCGTACGTTATTCTGAATCCAGGTGGATATCGGGTCACGTGGACTGGATGGGCGTGATGCGATTGGACGAAAGACAATAAAGCCACTGTCGAAAGTAACGAACGGGCTAAATTATACTTAATTGTTAGCCAGCACGATGTATCTATACATTTTTCACTAATTGCAGTCAAAAGTCGCTTGACGTTATCACAGACATTGTTCACGAAAAACACCTGCCAACCCTAATTATAATAGCCGAGAGTAGATAGTTGCATATAGGAGTCGAAAAATTGCAATGGAAGTAGGGGGTGTCAAGACATAATGGATTAGAGGAATGTGCCAACGATGGGTCAGAGATGTTGAACCAGCAGGGGTGTGATTGTTGACCATCCGAGTGTGACAACGGACAGCAGATATTAGACCATCCATCTGGGGAGCAACTGTAGTTGACAAATAACTGAGACAAAGATATTGCTAGCGAGATGGTACATACACTCGTGATTTGTTACAGGTGCTTGGCAGGAGAAAGTATTGCATCCCTGCTTGATTTTAATCGAGGGAATTTGGAGCGTATCCTGCCATCAGGAGTATTATTGACGGAGTTTTGTCTTTTCTATACAAAGATCTGCATCTCGTCTTCTATTCTCCTATCGATAACAATTTATCCGTTGGGATTATTCCACTACTAAGATTACCTGGAATGATCCAGAATTACAATAGTTATTATTTGGCAGGCATTAATTGCTTCTGTTGCAGAGCGTTACTCCAGGATTATTCTTGTTTCCCGTCTTAGACTTATATCACGTATCCTAGTGTTCCTTTTATTAATAAGTCGAATTAAGCTCCGAGTAAGGATTATATTATAACAACTTTTAATATCCTATACGGATTAATATCTGCGAGACGTTGTATGTTTTAATTTTATTAATTATATAAGAATAAACCAGGTGTATATTATAGCGGGGTACTGTAAATTACTAGAGACTGTCAAATTTACTGCAATGCGAACCAGTGGTCCAGAAGTCTATGGGTCGCTGGTTATGGGGCAAGTAACACAAACACAGTCAGCCCGACCGTTCAAGAACCAGTTAAAGCTTAATGGTTGGACAGTCTCGAAGCTTGACTGTACGCTCAGTGCTTCGGGAATATTGCTTTACCTACTGGACCGTACATGTTTCTTCATTGGTATTCTTCGGTACCTTTCTCACAGCAGGTGAACTGAATGCCGGGACAAAGGAATCTCTTTTTAGGATACGCGTGTGGGTTATAAAGTTTGAAATCCTTTGAGTATAACATAAGGGCGATGATTCGTAAACGGATATTACTCACATTCTCTGATAACGATAACTGTTGCTTTTTTTCCTATCTTCTTTCGCTTTTTTCTTTACTAATTTACTATCTTATACCTTAACTACCTTATTAAGTACCCGTTAAAGTGGTATAAACAGCCGTTAAATTATTGTAATTTTAAACTTATCAGTTATGTACCCGCACGGATAATGATAAGTTTAAAGGTGTATTGACTATTTTAGAACGCCAAGAGGGCGTCAGGATGTTTAAGAAAATAATGATAAAGGAAGGAAAAAAAAAATAAAATTATATTTTTGGGGATGGAATATTATATGATTTTTATACAAGGTAGGCCTGTATTTTTCATTCTTTTTACTAGCAAACAAGTTTTAGAGGAGTTGGAAAATGATCGTATTTAATCCGCTTCTGCTGTGAAGAGATACAACCTTATTTGGAACTGAAAAAGCATTGGATTGCCTCCGCTTCGGGCCATAAAATCACTTTCCAGTCATCTCTTTATTTAAACGGAAAACTCCACTTTAAGGTTTGGATCTCTCAGGTACAGTACTGACAGATGGGGAGGAAAATACTCCTCAAAAAGATTTCTGTTGCTTATTCACTTTCTATCGGTTTATATCTTCATCTACTTTTACTCAACCATCCAGAAACACACTTAAAAATACTAAAAATTGAATGCCTGCTTAATCGATGATGTTACGATTTTTATATCGTCGATCATCTTGATACATTAAACGTCTCGACTTTGTTATTAATTGATTTAAACTTAGCTTTACTTTGTTATCATTATACACATTAATAATGCATCAAAGATTAGTGGCAATAAATTAAAAGTATTCTGTAATTAAGAAACACGATCATTATTGAAAAATTAAGTAATTTAGCGTAAATGGGACGATAAAAAAAATAATAAAAATTAGCTCTCCAATGCCCGAACAATCGTGTAATTGTCGAACAATATCAAAAATTAGTTGTTTTCTCCGAATAATTAACAACTGTCATTATAAAACTTAAACTTTATTAATTGTAACTTAAACTTCTCAATGAAATAAACTAATCTGCACAATAATTGCTTTTAATAGAGCATATAAATTGTAATTATTGATGATTTTCATCGCAATGAAGAAGGAGAAATTAGTTAATTAGACTCGATACAATAATAATATTCTTTAATAAATGAAACAATGTAAAATTTCATTATTAATAATCCGTGATTTTAATTAAATTAACAATATAATATTGTATAATAGTCTGTAAGCAAAGATATAAATTATATAAAATTAAATGATAAAATCTTTAACGTAATCAAGGTTTTAACGAATGCCGAGATGCTCCATTAACACGAAGCATAACTTTAAAGATTTTAATTCATTAAATTTTTAAAATAACGAGTTATTATACCATTAATAACCGTATAAAATTCTTTAAAAAAACAATAAAAATGAATATAATTTTATTTTATTTTTATAAATTTTAAGGAAAATGTTTCAATGCTATTCGAGTAAATCTCCTAGGGGGTTGATACATGATTAATGTTATTAGACTATTAACAATGTTATGCATGCTATGCACATTAACATTAATAAGGAAGTTATTATCCCTACAGGAATCTCTTTCCTGAGAAATAATTATTCTTACAGTCCTTATCGTTTGCTCACGCTCTGTATCATTGTGTCTACGGGTAGATAATTTAATTTTATGAATAAGGGGTTTAGGGAATTAGCAGTACATTTGAATTATCAGAAAAATCATTTTCTTAAGTTATAAAACACGATAATATCCGAATGTTTATATAATTATAATATACAGTGAGCTCTTCATTAATTTTTCTCCAAGAGTTTTATAAGAAAGCAAACTCTACTCAGGAAAAATATATGTATAAATATTTTTTATTTTGTGAAGTATTTCCATTTAGAAACTCGAACTCTCTTTTACGTCAAATTGATGTGAATATTTTAATATTCGCTTCAAATAAAATATTTCCTAAACTTTCAAAATTTATGGCTATGTGAAAGCATCCCGGTGCAGTAGATGCCATTAAGATCTTGGATATAGTTTGTTTATTTCTTCAGTTCGTATTAAACAGGCTTTTATATGGGTCATCTCATCCCTAGAACCAAGGTGGAAAATCATGAGGTATAAAGCGAAATTTCTCGACCACAGAATTTTATGATCCAATAGGAAACCGTTTGAAAAAACTCACTTTTGATGATGCGTCGAAGAATCAAGATAAAAATCCATTAAGTAGACGAAATTTCACGTTGAGTTAACAACATTCACGAAACTAAAGATTGAAGTTGAATGATCTTTAAGATGTAGATTCGAGTATTATGAATGCCAATGCTATTATTATAACCATTATGTTACTGGGATGTTACAACATGCATTATTCTAAAGAAAATCATTTATTTCTTTTTTTAAAAATAAATAAATAAATACGATTTTATTTCGTTTAAAGTTTTAATTATAAATATAAAGTCTGTAACGTTTTATTGATTTTAATTCCTGTAGTTTCTAGTTACCTCTATATTAATACCTGTACTTCTATTTATTTTGCGTAAAATTAGATTATTTTTTTCTTATTTATTATAAATAAAACAAGACGTATATTAATAAAAAATAGCTTACTTATGTACTTTAGCCTATTCATAAAACATTTATTAAGGAAATTTCTCAAATGTAAACCCAATTAAATTGGACATGTTTATAAATTTTACACAAATGAAAAATGATCTTCTTCCACGGAATTCACAAAATTAAAAAAAAGGAATTCTGAAAGTGTAAAATAAAGAAAAAAGATGATTTTTTTCCTTTATTTTACACTTTCAGAATTCTGTATTTTTTTAAATTTATTTTTATTACTTTTAAAGGCAACGGTCTGAAAAGTTCATTATCTCATTATAAATATAATGTAAAAGAAAAAAAAGAAGTTTTTAGACATAAATTATACATGTACGGGCTATTAAAAGAATAATAATTAAAACAATATATTTTATTCTCATTATCTATTAAAGATTTATATTATAACAATAGACCAATTACTTATTAATTACAGACCATTCGGTCAATGAGAAACACGTTGAACTGAACAGACACGTAATTCATTAACACAATGCTAAATGTTTAGCCTATATACAGAAAATTTATTAACATAATTAATGATAAATGTTTATATATTGAAATTATGTTTAATTTGTACAGTCGAACTTCTAAAGACGGCCATTTTTTTTAAACAAAAGTGCATACGAAATAACCTCCTAACAACGGACATTTTTATGTTCTCGTCAGTGGCCGTTCTTTCTAGGTTTAGCCTAACTGTATCATGCTTTATATTAGTTTATATTAAAAATCAATATTTTATATATAATTTTTACATATTAAATTAATATTTAAAATATATAGGCCTATATATTGGTTACTTTAGCTGAGGCCCAAGAGTTAATGCCTTTCTTAAGCCCAGTATGCCCATGATTTCACCGTGTGTTCGAAAGGCCAGGCCGAACAGTTCAGTGATTCCCTCTATCCGGGCCTTAATGTGCGTATGCAGAGGAATTTATTCTAAATTTTTATAGGCGATTTGTATTATAACTTGAATAGATTTTTATATATAAAATCGATTTGGATATAGCAGGAAAAAAGCACTTTCCATTCTTGTAAATTTTTTAGTATTAATCTTTGAAAAAAAGGGATAAAAAATAAATAAAATAGAATTTTTAGTAAACTTCCATAAAAACTACATTGATTAAATTTAATAAATTTTATTTTCGGAAGGAACTAAATTCGTTAGTAACGAATTTTGCGAATCAAAACTTTTCCTTTATTAAGACATTAAATTGATTATCAAACAAAAAATATCAAATTAAAATATTCCAAGAAATAAAAGACACACAAAGAAAGTTAAGTAAGCATAAATTATTCTTAATAAGCAGAAACGGAACTAATCTACTCCATATGCATTGAAAATCGAGCTGAATACTCGATGACGTGAACTGTGAATAAAATTCATGAAAATTACGAATACTTTGGACTAAAAAGAAGGGAAAAAAGTAAAGAAAAAATTTTTCATTGAATCGAAATTTATATTTAACCAAATTACAAATGTTTCTTTACAAATTTAAAAGAATGAGATTTTATCAAATTTATTTTTCTTCTCCTTTATTTTTAACTTGATATTTTCCTATTTTGTGGCAACTTGTACTTTATAAATCATTTACTTTCTTTTGTTACAATGCCAATTTTCTTTATCGTATCCTGTCAGATATTTTTTCACCGTAATTGTATTCTTTTTTTACATAAATATTTTCAAATAAGCGCATAAATCAACTGGGGTATTACAATTTCTTATTACGGTTCACGTTCTTAGAATAAAGCAACATAAAGTTACATATCTTTCATAAATAAGTATCATAAAACTTAAGCATTAACTGAAGAGATTTGTAGAAGGATAAATATAAAAAGATAAGAATATATTTATATAAAAAAATAGAACCAAGGATAATTGTGTTATTGTATTTTATTTTTTTTTTCCTTCCCCTGACCTTAATTAGGAAGGAGCAGTCAGAGGTTGAAATCTGATGTCGGAAATCCATTTTGGATTTTTATATGTTAAACGAGAATACTGTTATAAATCAGAATTTACACAGTGTCAGTTTCCAGGTGCGAAACACAACACGACACCATAAAATTCTGAGTTATTGTCAGAGAGACAAGTCGTAAATATGAGACTTATATTTCCTATTCGGTTGGGGGTTATGTCCACTAGCGAGTCATTTATAAAAATTCTGTCCAATGGAAAAAAAACGGAGGCTGGAAAATACGAATGCATACAATTATGCCAATCACATATTCAATACTTCTGATCATCCAATCACTTTACCAAACAAAGACCAGAAAAGCGAAACATTGAGTTGATCTTTCCAATTTATCTTTTCTTTTCTTGTCATTCGGCCGAACAACGGTTCGTTAGTCGGAACTACCGCTTTAATTTGATATCTCTAACAATCGATATACTGTATACTATCGCAACTTTTGATATCTGAAGTCTGAGAAGATTTATATGAACAGAAACGTATAGAATGATTTAAATAAACTATAATTAGAATTCTAAAAATATTTACCAGACGTACGCTCTGAAGAATATTTTACTTTATTTATTCTCTGTTTACCTTTCTAAGCTGGATATTTATTTTATTTTCTTTTTTTATTTTTAAAAAAGTAACAATTATTTTTACTATCCCTTTGGAAAAATTTGATTCGGAATCGATCATTTGACGCATGATTCTTAAACTAATCATAGGGTGATCTCGGAAGACATTTATAAAAATAAAAAATGGTTCCATTTATAAAATCATTAGAGGGGGAACCGAGATGCTTCGATTAAAGTACTCAATTAGTTTCCCTGAATAGGATAAAAAGAAAGCAAACTGCCATCATAAATGATCTGTTTGTATCCCTGTTTTGGAGCAGATTGCGGCAGTAAATGATCTGTAACAAAATAAATAGTATTTTGCATGTTCTATAAGTGTCAGAAAATTAATCGTCTGTAACATCATACTTATCTATTTTCTTCCAGTGATGGATATTCTTCTCTCCCTTGCATGGAATCGTTCCAATAATAGATAGGATGATTTTGAAGTTTTGTAAAGATCTGCAATACATCCGGTAGTCGAAATATTTTTGTGTGATTTGTGTCAGGCAAGAACCGACAGACTATCTGACAGGTTTGAAGATTTACAAAGACTGTGATGTAATTGGAGTCAATGAATAGCTACAAGCAGCCTCAGTTTTCTTCGACTTAATTGCTGGTAATCTGAAGCAGATGGTAAGTTGTGCAGTTCATGTTACTTTTCCCCCTACCACTAAAGATAAACATCTTTCTCCATTCCTTATAATCTCTGTTTCCTTAAGCATTTAATAGAACGGAAATTCACGCTTATATTTTGGTTATCCTACTGAAAATTTACAACTATCTACTTGATGTACAATGTTAAGAATTGTCAAACTTGTATATTTGTTGGTATAATCAAATCTCTCTAGTGGCTTCTAAACGATGTTTCTACAATCTTATCAGTTTAAGTTCTGTAATAAAGAACAATCGCCGAATAAAAAACGGCCGCACATCTGCTCTAATGTAGAAAAAAATGAAAAAAGTTAACAGCGCTTCAGTATAAAGAAGTTTCGAGGTAATTATAAAAGCATCAGTCCCTTATGTAACTGTTTAACACGAACGTGCCTATACATAATATATGTATGTAATTTAAAGAAGGATATATCGGATGTTCTATTAGAAAAGTTGCAAATAAACAGAACAGAATGTCTCACATCTGATATACGCAAATCCCTTTATGTTATGCACATTTACAACTCTGCAGTTCAATTCTACAAATTAATGTACCGTTGAAACTACGTGCTTCGGGACATAAATAAATCCACGTCATTTGCATATCAAACTTAACCAGATATCGTAAATCTTTCTCAAATGGACGAACTAAGTTTTAAGACGAACAGACTCTTAGCAAATGATGTTTATTTTGTCCAATGGAAAATTATTTAATTACATACGTAACATGGGATCATCCTTAAATTTTAACGCACCTTTTATCTATTTCTAAAGTTTAAATAAATTAAAATTAATTAAAGAGGATGCCAAAAGGCTCCAATGATTTTTAGACAGAGTCATCGATTAAAACGATTGAATGTTTCCCATTTAAAGAATACCCATTAATATAATTATTATTAGGAGGACATAAAATTTATGGCGCATCGAGGAAGGGCATTACGGTATGCCTAATTCTATTAATGCCATGTAAACAATTCATCTTCTTATATATTCTGCTTCAGCTTTACCGATTAATTAACTAGAAGCTGGTTCCGATTATATATCATGGTGACCATTAGGAAGCGACTCTCCATTCCTGTTTGGATCATTCTCAGATCAAACCACGTCATTGGTTCGCACAGGCGAAAATGCCCGATGTCCATCTGAACAGACAGTTTGGCAAATTACGTGTCATCTGTCCGAATATTGCCACTCGGATTGTTGCCAGAAATTATTAATTTCCACGTTACAACCGGATTTAAATCCGCAGTTATCGAAAAGGGATACGTGACGTAAAAAACCGTTCGACGGATGCTAAAATTCATCATCATCATCTCCATCAAGATCGGTAATGGAACCTTCGAAAACACGCTTAATTTCCTCGAAAATAACATCATTTTTCTATGATTTAAGATAAAATCTCCACGTATATTCTTCAAAATATTAAGATAAAATTTAATTATTATTATTATTATTATTATTAACTCTATTTACAATTCTTGACTGATGTTGATTGTAATTCAGATTATGCAAAATTATAATGGAAAAAATACGCATTTATCTTTTTAAATTTTAATCGAAGGGTTAAGTAAAATATAAGAAAAAATGCATTTTAATTTACCAGAAGAAAATCTGTTTTAATCTTTAAAATAATCTACAAAATTAAGTTTATATCACAAAAAAAACTGCAAAAATCTTTATAATAAATGTTCATTCTTTACATATTTTCTAATTTTTCTTTATTAATATAAATTAAATTACCTTTTTTTCCCTATATTTTCATACCTAAAAATTACTTTTATTTATTTAATTACGTTCTAAAATCGATTATAAATTAGCTCTTAAACATAAAAAGAAATTTAATTTACATTTTACACATTTATTAATTGTGATTAACATCAATCATAAAGGATTTTTGTGTGATTTACTGCGTTATTTTATTCCGTTTGAATCATGTAAATTATATTTAAAAGTTTAATTATTTCGATCCAGAAATATTAATTACAATTAAAATCAATGGCAATTTATTTTTAATCAATTTAAGAATTCATTAAAGTTGAAAAATAAATTAAATTCTTCTTCTTAATCATGAAAAACTGTTGAAAGTATTTTATTTATTTATTTATTTACTTTTTCAAAAATTATATTTTAAAGAAGATCTTCGGACAAATCGTTATTTATATCGAGGATTTGTAGAGCATTGTTAAATTAATAGGGATTAAAAATTAAAATAAAATATTAAAAAGAAATATATAGGAAAGCATTTTTATATTTAACTTTTGATTAATTTCGACAAGTTGAATTTAATAAATAAATGTAGGAAACTTTGTCAAATTAAATGCATTGACGTTAATCAAATTACTTAATTGCATCAAAAATATTTAAATTTCTGCTTTAATATAAATAAAAGAAATTTATTTTCCTATAAATTAATAATAGTTAATGATATTTTTTTATATATCTTCATTAATTTAAAGTCGGATAATCTTAATTGTATCAAAAATTCCAACACGTAATTTTATTTACAGCAAATTAGTTTTGTTCTTTTCTTTGCCTTTTCGTTGAATTACGCTCGAATAAATACAAGAAAAATGAATATTTTTACCGATAAATTAGTCAAAATTTTTAATATATATACGGTGTAAAATTAAAATAACTCATTAAATACTGAGTTTATAACGCTTTCATTTTGTAAAAACGTGTAAGAAAATGGTAGTAAAGTAACATTTTAAAGGAAGAAAATTCCTGGATGGTTGTTTTATTACGCTTTATTTTCAGTTTAAAGGCTAAAAGTAACAATTAAATCTTTTGATAATTATTTAAATATCGAAAAAAGACGTAATGTAGAGTCATAAAGCGGAAAATTTTTCCTTTGTTTTTTCGGTTAATGCGTAAATAAAGATAGAGAGGTTGATAAAACAAAACAATATGTCATTTTTGCATGATTGGGACAAGCGAGTCATTACTGATAAGCTCATTTCCTACATCACTCTCGTTTCAATCTAACTCGCTTCCTACATAAACCTCATTTATATATACCTCACTTCCTATATCAGCATGACATCCATTCACCATACTTTCTATAGCAATACTAATTTACCTTATTTCCTGTATTACTTTTATTCTTTACAAATGAAACAAACCATCCTCATTTTTAATCGATTCCAATCTTTCCTTGTTTTATACTTATTTACGTTTAAGATATAAAAATTCTAAATTGATATAAACGCCAAACTAATGATTATGGAGGAATTTTTATTCTGTTTTCCTTATCATTTTTACATTATTTCATTGACTATTTTTTCTTATAACTTTCAATATGGTTCTAGTTTTTATCGATTCATTCTAACTCTTTCATTTAACACACCATTTTTTTGGGGGAGAGGGGGTTATTATTTTTATCGGAATTCCTGGTGTGAATGCATTATTATCAATTTTGAATATTTTTGGAAGAATTTTATGCTTTGGCATTAATTTTATCTAACTAATATATGTATATATGTATGTATGTAAGGTCTATATCGTTGCAAGGGGGATTTTTTTTCTTTTTCCTCTCAGAATCAATATCATAATGTAATTATCTTGAATGTATTTTTAGAATTGAGTTCGTATACAACTATTTACATCATTGAAACTTCCTATCTGTAACATCTGAAAGTCATTTCTTGCTGCTAAGATGATTTTAATGCAGTCGCTAGTCGTTTTATCTAATATCAATTTTTTCCTACTTACTCCCTTATCGGTTATGATTGCTATCCAACCTAATTTCTATATCAACGTTTTGATTATGTCGTGTTTTTACTTATTCTGCTTCAAAATTAAATATAGATTTTAAATCTCTACCGTTTCGTTTAAACTATTGAATTTTTTCCTCCCCTTTTATTATTACTTTCTTTATCGTCACCATTTAAGACTCGCTTATTTCCATTCCAGAATCATTTTTTCGCATTTAACTCCTGAATTTGTCATTCGATCAGGTTCATTTTCTATTTTAGACACGAATTTCTCGCTTATTTATTCCATTAAATTAAAAAAAAAAAAATTAATGGAATAAATAGGCGAGAAATTCGTGAAATTCCCCACAATTTAACGTGGAAAAAACATTAAATCATATATAAAAGTAATTATTAGAAATATTACAATGTTTAATTAATTTTTAAGAAGTTTAAATTCGTTTATTTACGTATTACAGGCGATGCCACGTGGAAGAGAATGGCCACCACCTCGATTTAACGCTTTGCTTTACTTTGTACACTTTGTTTAGCGCTTAAGTTACTTGTACACGAATTTATCTTGATGTTTTTTCTTGGAATAATCAAAAAATAAATCTGGAGATTCTTACATTTTTTTCCTAAATCAAATTCTTTTAGAAGAAGAATCAGATATATCTATACATTTGTAGATGATATCTGATTCTGTATCTTGATTTGATAACACGTAGGATAAAGTTTGGCAATATTCAGAATATATATATTTTTTTCTTTTTCAGTTGTATGCAAATGGAAATATTTTTATCAGCATTTATATATATACAGAATGGTTACTTTAATATTTCCTGAATGCGATTTTATTTATATATTAAAATAAATAAATAATAAATTGAAAGAATTTAAATAAGAAATTCCATAAGATGAAAATGATTTTATATATATATTTTATCTCCTTCAAAAAATATTATTGCCATTTTTTTTTCTTTTCGAAAAGGAGATCTATTTATTTATTTATAAGTAGAATTATTAGAGAAAAATTTATATAAATTCAAGTCAAACCTCTTAACAACGGACACTGACGGAAGCATTAAAAAATAAACGTTTTTGGGGGGTTATTTTTGTATTTATTTTTCTATATAAATAAAACGTTTTTGAGAAATGTCCGCTGTTTAGAGGTGGCCGTTATCGGAGGTTCCAGTGTATTTACTAGAAATTTTATGAGCTTTTATAAGTTAAAGAATAATCATTTGATCGCTAATTAAGTAAAATACAATAATAGATAAGGTTAATAAACGAGTAGAAAATATAATAAATGTTAGAAAATAATTATATATTTTTTAATTCACGCTTGATATTCTGAAACGAAAAGTTAATTAGAAAATTTAATTAGATTATCCAATGAAAATGGAAATGTCAGAAAGAATAATCAAACAGATGTTCTTCTGAAACAATGCATTAAATGAATAATTGCAGTTTTGAAAATATTTCTTGGAGAAATTATCTACTTTTTAAAAAAGAAAATATTCTAAGAATTAACGATAACTCTGGAAAATTCTTACAAATTTATGTTAAGCAATTTATAAGAATTATTTTTAAAGATAAAATATTTATAAATATTTCCTCATTATTCTGTTAATTAAGAAAGGATATTATTAAAATGATAATATCCTTCCTTAATCCTAATTTCTCTTATGAAAGGAATACAAAGACAATTCCAGGGTTTATGGCATCAGACTTAAAGATTCACATCCTCAACCAGGAGACATAAATAAACTTATATATGCTTTTCTGTGGTCTTTAATCCTGCTACCAGTGTAGAATCTCGGAATAGTCCTGATATTTCTGTAAAAAATATAGATATAAGACGACTTATATTCATTATAATAATAACAATAATACTGACTTTCCATGAAATATAATTTTGTGGTTTTAATTTAAAGTTTTATGGATAAACGATTCATCAATATCTGTGGCTCATTATCCTATGGGCAAAAAGGATAATTGCTTGGAGTCCCCACCAATAGGGCCAATCTTTTATAGACTTATTACTGTATTAAGAAGAAATCTTCCGGAGGTCGTGTTAAAAACGAACGAGGATATCGGGGAATTCCCCTAAAAATTCCTTCCCGAAGAAAAATGTCTGAAGTCAACACTGTACACGGGACCTCCTAATTCAAATTTTTCTTCATCCCGTGAAATGATAACGTGCCACTGCTTTATATACTTCTAAATCCTTTTACAGAGTTACTCGCAAGGACCCTGCAGAAAATATAGGCTACTACGAAACCCCACCATTCCACTCCTCCCCGATTTATGCCCCTTGGCACTTGATAAACACCTGATAAACATAACAATGGTAGCCTAAAATAACCAGACTTTTAATATGGTTTTCATTCTAATGTTTGGTCCTTATTATTGATTTATTCGATTTAACGATGACGTTTCTTAAATTGCTTGATCAGAGTAAACTTTTAAGTACAGTAAACAAACGTCTATTTACTGTACTTTAATTTATTACTCAATTAAAGTACAGTAAACAAATGAGTAAACAGTCATTTTATGTATTTTATGTATCAGTGGCATTAATTAACGAAGAAATTTGATAAAATGATGATTCAAACAGCTTTAAATCTTGAAATAAACGGTTTCAATTGCGATTGAGTGGCTGTAGACAGATTTCAGTGCATTAGAAATGTTCCATCAACCATTCTCAGATGGATAAGCTTTAAAAAAAAAAACGTTTGGACGGAAATTGCCGATGTTTTTATATTCGAATTTATGTTTGCTTGCACTAAACCACACAACGTATTGATGTTTCTGATGGTTGATCGGGGACAACGGCTATCCTATTCTCTTAAAAATAAAATATTATTTCCGTTCTTCTTGATTGATGGATGAGGACATTCGAAAATCGTTTTCGGTATTTTTGTACTGTTCTCTTGAGCTTTTTTCACATTCTCTATAACTGACCATCGTTTCAAACAATATACCATTATCTATGCCATATATTAGTAGATAATATAACTCTACAGTTATATATTTTTCACATTTATAAGAAACACCAATTAGT